>NW_026616102.1:0-30483 GCF_000801105.2 Raphanus sativus
TTCTGCCTTGGTTTGCTATCACAAGGTCTTTCTTCCCTCCAAAGAGACCAACTTGAGCCTTGCTCCTTTTGGATCTGAGCACACACCTCATCCAGAGATGGGAGACTTCACTCCCTCCAGTATGTGCTTGATCAACTCATTGTACCCCGGGTTAAGAGAGGAATAGCAAGGCAAAGACCTTATCTTGCTCTCTTCTCTCATTTAGTACATCCGGGTCAAGGGTTGCTGTCTCAACATCTCCAGCTCTGCCCATAGAGATCTGAACTTCCCAAAGTGTTTATCAAACTCAGTATCCTCTTGACACAAGTTGTGATAGCCCTCTTGACTTCCAAACACTCGGTTAAATGTTGGATACATTACCAAACACCTTTTGGAGGTATCCCATAGCTCTTTTGAAGTCTCACAGTAGGCGTAAGACTCCAGATTTTGATGCCTCAAGGCTGTGTTGGATGATAGACAAGACCAGGAGATCCTCTTGAACTCGCTTCTTGTCATCAGCTTCAGCTTGCACCACTTCTTTGCCATCCTCTCCTAGGACAGTCTTCTTCTTTGTTGCTCCTGCCTTCTTCAACCACCTCCCAGAGCCCTCTGCCTCCAAGAGCGGTTTTAGTTAGCCTCGCCCAATGTAAGATAGTTAGCTCCCTTGAGCGTAACTGGAATGGTCACCATCCGTGAGTGTTCACCAGTAGAATCCATCAAGAACAAGAAGTTTGAGTAAAAGAAGAACTTGGCTATTTTTGGCAAATTCTTGGAACAGAAAAAGAAAGCACACCTCAAGAACAAGATGAACTTTACCCAAAATAGAAAAGAAAGATCAAAAAAGAGTTTGCGGAAGAAATAGGTTTCAGGAGCTTAAAGCTTTGATACCATGTGAGAAATGTGTAGTATATAAGAGAATCAAAGAGAGAATAGTTGAGACATTGTGACAAGTAAAAAGAGGTTGCGAGAGAGTATTGAGAGACAAAGAGAATGTGAAACTCTTTCACTTAATATGTTTGTTCATGTTACAATGTCTTTAAATAGACTGAAGAGTATAATAAACTAAGACAATTTGACAAAGGTTAAACAATAAAGAAATGGCTCTGATCTTGCGCAGTGGCTCGTCCAGCTTGTTGGATAGTGACAGGTGATAACGGCTCCTTCTCTCTTCTTCTTACCCGTGACTCTTTCCTCCAACGTCTCTCTGCTCCTTTGTCGATACCATCTCTCATTTGAATAACAAACTCGCTTCCCTTCCTTCTCAAGGAATAAGTAACTTGACTTCTAAGCTAGGTTAGGTCTCTCTTAGACCAAACTGTACGGATAACTCTTACTTGCTTCCTTGATCATTCCAGGCGCCTCTCTTCATCTTAGCTATCACACTTATCTCTTTATTGCTTCATCTCAACACCACGATCTAAGAAGCTTTATTTGGAACTACTAATCAGTGGAAATAACCAGGAAGTGAATAAATCTCATAGGAGTTGTTGAGTAAGAAGATATCCCACTTCTATCCAGATGATTCCAGATTAGCCTTTTCGGACATATGCCATTATCTTTCATGATTTCTTATCAAACCAGGATGAACGACGATCTAAGAAGCTTTATTTGGAACCACTAATCAGTGGAGAATAACCAGGAAGTTGAATAAAATCTCATAAGTGTTGTGAGCAAGAAGATATCCCACTTTCTATCCAGATGATGATTCCAGATTAGCCTGTTCGAAAAACATTATGGCAATATCTTCATTGATTCTTATCAAACCAGGATGAACCACGATCTAAGAAGCTTTATTTGGAACCACTAATCAGTGGAGAATAACCAGGAAGTTGAATAAATCTCATAGGAGTTGTGAGCAAGAAAGATATCCCACTTTCTATCTCGTAGATTGATCCAGATTAGCCTGTTCGAACATATGACAATAATCTTCATGATTCTTATCAAACCAGGATGAACCACGATCTAAGAAGTTATTTTGGACCACTAATCAGTGGAGAATAACCAGGAAGTTGAATAAATCTCATAAGTTTTGTGAGGCAAGTAGATATCCCCCTTCTATCCAGATGATTCCAGATTAGCCTGTTCGGACATATCCATTATCTTCATGATTCTTATCAAACCAGGATGAACCACGATCTAAGAAGCTTTATTTGGAACCACTAATCAGTGGAGAATAACCAGGAAGTTGAATAAATCTCATAGGAGTTGTGAGTAAGAAGATATCCCACCTTCTATCTAGATGATTCTAGATTAGCCTGTTCGAACATATGGCAATATCTTCATGATTCTTATCAACCAGGATGAACCACGATCTAAGAAGCTTTATTTGGAACCATGATTCTTATCAAACCAGGATGAACCACATATTCTCTTAGGCAGGCCTTGGCAGTATGATAAGAAAGCTATCCATGATGGGTTTACAAATCACCACTCCTTCACTCACAGAGATAAAAAGATTGTGCTTGCACCTTTGTCTCCTCAAGAAGTACATGAAGATCAGCTACAACTAAGGTTTAGGCGACAAGAAGCCAAGGAGAACTCATCTGACCCAAAGAAGGGAACTAATCCTTTGGCCAAAAACAGTGAGATCAGGAAAGCTTTGATTCTCCAACAACCTTTGCTTTTGTTTATCTTCAAAGGTTCACTACTAACTTCTTCTAACCATGCTCCGGAGCTTCCGAAAGGATTTGAGTTTATCTTGCAGGAATATGGAGATGTCTTTCCAAGAGAGAGTCCAGCTAGCTTGCCACCTTTCAGAGGGATTGAACACCAAATAGATCTGGTTCCAGGCGCTTCTCTTCCAAATAGACCAGCCTATAGAACCAACCCAGACGAAACCAAGGAGTTGCAAAGGCAGGTTGATGAGCTGATGGCTAAAGGACACATTAGAGAAAGCATGAGCCCTTGTGCCGTGCCTGTACTACTGGTGCCAAAGAAGGATGGAAGCTGGCGCATGTGTGTTGACTGCAGAGCCATCAACAATATCACTGTAAAGTACAGACATCCTATCCCTAGACTTGATGATATGCTTGATGAATTGCATGGGTCTTGCATTTTCTCTAAGATAGATTTAAAGAGTGGATATCATCAGATTAGGATGAAAGAAGGAGATGAATGGAAAACTGCTTTTAAAACAAAACATGGTTTGTATGAGTGGCTTGTTATGCCTTTCGGTTTAACTAATGCTCCTAGTACCTTCATGAGACTGATGAATCATGTTTTGAGAGCCTTCATAGGACACTTTGTGGTAGTTTATTTCGATGACATCTTGATCTATAGCAAAAGTTTGTCTGAGCACACTGAACATTTGAGAATTGTTTTAGAAGTGCTTAGGAAAGAAACTCTTTTTGCTAATCTTGATAAATGTACTTTTGGAGCAGATCACCTTGTGTTTCTAGGCTTTGTTGTTTCAGCTCAAGGAATCAGGGTGGATGAAGAGAAAGTGAAAGCCATCCGAGATTGGCCAGTTCCTAAGAGTGTGAGTGAAGTCCGGAGCTTTCATGGACTAGCTGGGTTCTACAGAAGGTTTGTCAGAGACTTCAGCACTATTGCAGCACCCCTCACTGAAGTTATCAAAAAGAATGTGGGGTTCAGATGGGAAGAAGCACAAGAAGAAGCTTTTCAGAACCTAAAAGGGAAGTTGACTGAAGCACCTTTGCTTGCACTTCCTGATTTTTCTAAGACTTTTGAAATTGAATGTGATGCTTCTGGAATAGGTATTGGGGCAGTGCTGATGCAAGAAAAGAAACCCATTGCCTACTTTAGTGAAAAGCTTGGAGGTGCTATGCTGAACTACCCGACTTATGATAAGGAGCTTTATGCATTGATCAGGGCTTTGGAGACATGGCAGCACTACTTATGGCCAAAAGAGTTTGTGATCCACACTGATCATGAATCACTCAAGCACCTAAAGGGACAACACAAGCTGAATAAGAGGCACGCCAAGTGGGTAGAGTTTCTTGAAACCTTTCCTTATGTTATCCACTACAAGCAAGGTAAAGAGAATGTTGTTGCTGATGCACTTTCAAGAAGATATACTTTGCTTACTTCCATGGAAACTAAGTTGTTAGGCTTTGATCAAGTAAAATCTTACTATGCTGATGATCCTGATTTCAAAGAACACTTTAAGGATAGTGAGAAACATACTAGTGGCAAATTCTATCAAGCTGATGGTTTCTTATTCTTTGAAAATCGATTGTGCTTGCCTAATTGTTCTTTGCGAGAGCTCTATGTTAGGGAATCACATGGTGGAGGTCTGATGGGGCATTTTGGTGTTGCTAAGACCTATGCTATTCTAAAGGAGCACTTCTACTGGCCAAACATGAAGAGAGATGTCGAGAAGATATGCAGTAGATGTGTCATTTGTACTCAAGCAAAGGCTAAAGCTCGACCTCAAGGTTTGTACACTCCACTTCCCATCCCTGATGTACCTTGGGTAGACATATCAATGGATTTTGTGTTAGGATTGCCTAGGACTAAGAGAGGCAGGGATTCGATTTTTGTGGTGGTAGATAGGTTCTCTAAAATGGCTCACTTCATAGCTTGCCACAAAACTGATAATGCTCTTCACATTGCTGAGTTGTTCTTTAAAGAAGTGGTTAGACTTCATGGCATGCCCAGGAGTATTGTTTCTGATAGAGATACCAAGTTCTTGAGTCATTTCTGGAAAACTCTTTGGTCTAAGCTAGGAACTAAGCTAATGTTTTCTACTACTTGTCACCCACAAACTGATGGGCAAACTGAAGTGGTTAATAGGACCTTGGCTACTCTCTTGCGTGCTGTGATTAAAAAGAATATTAAGACTTGGGAAGATTGTTTGCCTCATGTTGAGTTTGCTTATAATCACTCTGTTCACCGAGCTACTAAGTTCTCACCTTTTCAAATAGTTTATGGGTTTAATCCTTTGACTCCTCTTGATTTGTTGCCTATACCATACAAAGAGCAGATTAATCTTGATGGAAAGGCCAAGGCCGAGTTTGTTGTTTCTTTCCATGAGCAGGTTAAGAAGAATATTGAGGAGAGGACCAAAGAGTATGCAAGATTCGCCAACAAGGGCAGACGAGAACTCATACTAGAACCAGGAGACTTGGTGACAATCCACTTGAGAAAAGAAAGGTTTCCTGAGGAAAGAAAGTCCAAACTCTTGCCAAGAACAGATGGACCATTTGAAGTACTGGAGAGGATCAATAACAATGCTTACAAGATCGATCTTCAAGGGAAGTATGCTATTAGTAATACTTTTAATATTGCTGATCTAATTCCTTTTTGTGCTGATCATTTAGATTTGAGGACAAATCCTTTCAAAGGAGGAGGGGATGATGCAAACCTAGCTAAACAAGGAGACAATGCGGAACAAGAGGAGCTGATTCAGCTAAGTAATACCGAGGAGGAGACAGAGGAGCTGAATGACACTGAAGAAGAAGCAGCTGAGCTAAGTGTTGCTGCAAAGGGGACAGGAACTCTTTCAGCTCAAACCAAACCCAACTTCGATCAAGACCATCTTGCTATCTCAGGCCCGGTTACAAGATCTCAAACCAAGAAATTGAAGAAAGCCATCTCAGCCTTGGTTCAGTTCAAACCAGAACCAATCTCGACAACAAACCAAGTCAAGGAGATGTTTAATTTCTCAGTCTTCAAGACAGCCTAGTTTTCTTAATTTTCCTTCTAGTTTTACACAATTCTTGTTGCAAGTTTCCACAAGTCTTTGACTAGTTCTTCTACAAAAACCTTGTCGACATTTGAGTATGATTCATTCACTTTTTCAATAAAAATCTTTCCTTTGTTATTGTGAATCCTTTGTTCTGGTTCTGAACACTGTTTGCCTAGGAGTTGATTCTCTGCACGGCTTTTGCCTTAGATCATTGTTTGTGGGCGTGATACTCACGATCTCTGGCACATCTACACAAGTGTTTGATCTCTTCCATCGATCTCACACTGAAGAACCACAAACCATCTCTGTAACGCCCCAACCCGCCCACGGCTAATGGGCCACCCACGCCCGCTCTCTTGGCTCGTGGGCCCCATCCCATCCGACGGTCGGTCGTTAATTTTCCAAGGCTCGAAATCATTGTTTACTGACCCTGCAATCACCACCCGACCTTTCCTCGTGCTTTGGCCTCACTCGCACGCTATCGCGAATCACTTCCCGATAGGTCACCCATTCTTTCACTACTCCAGCTCAAGCACGCTTAACTCTAGAGTTCTTTCAGGATGTGTTTCGGAAAAGGTAAGTCGACTTTGGTGATATAGGTAGCCAAATCAATTCTCTTAAGCCTTTCCATGTACCACAAACCCGGGATGTTACAATTCACCCCCTCTCAAAGAACGCAACGTCCTCGTTGCGCCCCACGACAGGCTCAAGACGCCTCTCAGGTCAGAACTGAGACGGCTAACCAGCTCTGATACCACTTGTAACGCCCCAACCCGCCCACGGCTAATGGGCCACCCCGCCCGCTCTCTTGGCTCGTGGGCCCCATTCCCATCCGACGGTCGGTCGTTAATTTTCCAAGGCTCGAAATCATTGTTTACTGACCCTGCAATCACCACCCGACCTTTCCTCGTGCTTTGGCCTCACTCGCACGCTTATCGCGAATCACTTCCCGATAGGTCAACCATTCTTCACTACTCCAGCTCAAGCACGCAACTCTAGAGTTCTTCAGGATGTGTTTCGGAAAAGGGTAAGTCGACTTTGTGATATAGGTAGCCAAATCAATTCTCTTAAGCCTTCCATGTTACCACAAACCCGGGATGTTACAATTTTCAGATCAATTGGTGACAGCTTTCCTGTGGAATGCTGTTAAGGGTGAGGACCTGGGTTCGATCTCACCAACAACCTAATTATGGAGATAATGAGATCTCATAATGGAGGGGTTGGGGTCGGTGCGCTGCAGCGCTGTGAACCTGGGGCATGGGCAGGTGTTCCACGGACGGGTTGTCACAAGAAAAGTCGACTTTTCTTGTGACAACCCGTCCCGTGGAACACCTGCCCATGGACCCCAGGTTCACAGCGCTGCAGCGCACCGACCCACCCCTCCATTATGAGATCTCACTAACTCCATAATTAGGTTGTTGGTGAGGTTCGAAACCCCCGACCTCACCCTTTAACAGCACTCCCACAGGACAAGCTGTCACCAATTGATCTGCAGCTCAATTGGTGACAGCTTGTCCTGTGGGAGTGCTGTTAAAGGGTGAGGTCGGGGGTTCGAACCTCACCAACAACCTAATTATGGAGTTAGTGAGATCTCATAATGGAGGGGTTGGGGTCGGTGCGCTGCAGCGCTGTGAACCTGGGGTCCATGGGCAGGTGTTCCACGGGACGGGTTGTCACAATCTCTACCTTCATCCGCAAGCCATCTCCATCTATCAATCTATCCAAGTAATCATTCATCTATCAAGAGACAATACCATCCTTGGATCCATTCCGCAAAACCACAACCCAAATCACCCTCAGATCCATCAAAAAGGGATTCAAAACCAACAAGGGTTTCATTAGATCGTGGTTCATCCTGGTTTGATAAGAATCATGAAGATAATGGCATATGTCCGAACAGGCTAATCTGGAATCATCTGGATAGAAGGTGGGATATCTTCTTGCTCACAACACTTATGAGATTTATTCAACTTCCTGGTTATTCTCCACTGATTAGTGGTGTTCCAAATAAAGCTTCTTAGATCGGGTCATCATGGTTTGATAAGAATCATGAAGATAATGGCATATGTCCGAACAAGCTAATCTGGAATCATCTGGATAGAAGGTGGATATCTTCTTGCTCACAACACTTATGAGATTTATTCAACTTCCTGTTATTCTCCACTGATTATGGTTCCAAATAAAGCTTCTTAGATCGTGTTCATCCTGGTTGATAAGAATCATGAAGATATTGCCATATGTCCGAACAGGCTAATCTGGAATCATCTGGATAGAAAGTGGGATATCTTCTTACTCACAACTCCTATGAGATTTATTCAACTTCCTGGTTATTCTCCATTGATTAGTGGTTCCAAATAAAGCTTCTTAGATCGTGGTTCATCCTGGTTTGATAAGAATCATGAAGATAATGGCATATGTCCGAAACAGGCTAATCTGGAATCATCTGGATAGAAGGTAGGATATCTTCTTGCTCACAACACTTATTGAGATTTATTCAACTTCCTGGTTCTTCTCCACCGATTAGTGGTTCCAAATAAAGCTTCTTAGATCGTGGTTTTATCCTGGTTTGATAAGAATCATGAAGATAAATGGCATATGTCCGAACAGTCTAATCTGGAATCATCTGGATAGAAGGTGGGATATCTCCTTGCTCACAACAGTTATGAGATTTATTCAAACTTCCTGGTTATTCTCCACTGATTAGTGGTTCCAAATAAAGCTTCTTAGATCGTGGTTCATCCTGGTTGATAAGAATCAAGAAGATATTGCCATAATGTCCGAACAGGCTAATCTGGAATCATCTGGATAGAAAGTGGGATATCTTCTTACTCACAACTACTATGAGATTTTATCAACATCCTGTTATTCTCACTGATTAGTGGTTCCAATAAAGCTTCTTAGATCGTGGTTCATCCCTGTTTGATAAGAATCATGAAGATAATGGATATGTCCGAACCAGGCTAATCTGGAATCATCTGGATAGAAGGGGGATATCTTCTTGCTCACAACACTTATGACATTTATTCAACTTCCTGGTTATTCTCCCACTGATTAGTGGTCCAAATAAAGCTTCTTAGATCGTGGTTCATCATGGTTGATAAGAATCATGAAGATAATGGCAATATGTTCGACAAGCGAATCTGGAATCATCTGGATAGAAGGTGGGATATCTTCTGCTCACAACACTTATGAGATTTATTCACACTTCCTGGTTATTTGGAACCACTAATCAGTGGAGAATAACCAGGAAGTTGAATAAATCTCCTAAGTGTTGTGAGCAAGAAGATATCCTACCTTCTATCTAGATGATTCCAGATTAGCCTGTTTCGGACATATGCCATTAACTTCATGATTCTTATCAAACCAGGGGGTAACCACGATCTAAGAAGCTTTATTTGGAACCACTAATCAGTGGAGAATAACCAGGAAGTTGAATAAATCTCATAGGAGTTTGTGAGTATAAGAGATATCCCACTTTCTATCCAGATGATTCCAGATTAGCCTTATCGAACATATGGCAATATCTTCATGATTCTTATCAAACCAGGATGAACCACGATATAAGAAGCTTTTTTGGAACCACTAATCAGTTTGAGAATTACCAGGAAGTTGAATAAATCTCATAGGAGTTGTGATTAAAGAAGATATCCACTTTCTATCGAGATGATTCCAGATTAGCCTGTTCGGACATATGGCAATATCTTCATGATTCTTATCAAACCAGGATGAACCAATATATAAAAGCTTTGATTGGGAACCACTAATCAGTGAAGAATAACCAGGAAGTTGAATAAATCTCATAGGAGTTGTGAGTAAGAAGATATTCCCACTTTCTATCCAGATGATTCCAGATTAGCCTGTTCGGACATATGGCAATATCTTCACATGATTCTTATCAAACAAGGATGAAACACGATCTAAGAAGCTTTATTTGGAACCACTAATCAGTGGAGAATAACCAGGAATTTGAATAAATCTCATAAGTGTTGTGAGCAAGAAGATATCCCACCTTCTATCCAGATGATTCCAGATTAGCCTGTTCGGACATATGGCAATTATCTTCATTATTCTTATCAAACCAGGATGAACCACGATCTAAAGAAGCTTTATTTGGAACCACTAATCAGTGGAGAATAACCAGGAAGTTGAATAAATCTCATAAGTGTTGTGAGCAAGAAGATATCCCACCTTCTATCCTGATGATTCCAGATTAGCCTGTTCGGACATTGCCATTATCTTCATGATTCTTATCAAACCAGGATGAACCACGATCTAAGTAGCTTTATATTTGAACCACTAATCAGTGCAAAATAACCAGGAAGTTGAATAAATCTCATAGGAGTTGTGAGTAAGAAGATATCCCATTTTATATCCAGATGATTCCAGATTAGCCTGTTCGGACATATGCCATTATCTTCATGATTCTTATCAAACCAGGATGAACCACGATCTAAGAAGCTTTATTGGAACCACTAATCAGTGGAGAATAACCAGGAAGTTGAATAAATCTCATAAGTGTTGTGAGCAAGAAGATATCCCACCTTCTATCCAGATGATTCCAGATTAGCCTGTTCGGGACATATGCCATTATCTTCATGATTCTTATCAAACCAGGATGAACCACGATCTAAGAAGCTTGATTGGGACCACTAATCAGTGGAGAATAACCAAGGTAATCATTTTATAGTTTAGAAAGAGTATTAAGAGATTGAGAGAGTTGTGAAATCAAAGATCTAAGAGTTTTAAGAACAAAGAAATCAATTTCACTATTTGAGAGCTCACACATCATAATCTTATTAATGAGCTGAGATTACAAATATATAGAAAGAGAGGAACCAAAGGATTGCGCAAATGAACCTAGACAGTTTTACTATACTTAAGCATGTGGAGTCAACATGGCAAGGCTGGATGGTTTGAATTGTATGGCTGAGAGAGCTCACATTGCTTTGGACCTTACAGCCTGTCCAAAGCTGTATGCGCGCCTCTCTTTCTTCACACAAGACTCAATGTCTGATCACTATTCAAAGCCTCTCCTTTAGTCCAAAGCTCTTGCCATCTCTTCTCACTTTCCCGGGTAATTCTTTTTCACCTTTCACTAATTTACAGTAACTTCTTATTTACTGTGGTAACTAAAAGTTACTGTAATAGTGCCAACTCCAAATATGCTCAAACACTTCTTCTCTTCTCTTTTACCACTTCAATTCTCAACACTCCCCCTCAAGCTTGGACCATGTGAAACACAGTCAAGCTTGGAAGGACCAATGAGATCTCCCTCGTTAAAACCCTCATTAAGGAAAACCCATTGGGACAAAACCTTAAATGAGGAAAGAGTAGAGATCACAATGGTCAGGAGAGTGTTATAGACTAGTGCTTAGGCGAAAGATCAATGAGCCCCAGTGTCTTGATATGAATGGACTCCATTGTCTTTTGCCTTGCTGCCTTTGTAACGATATCAGCCAACTGATCCTCACTCCTAGTGTACAAGCAGAACACCCCAAGTATTCATCATCTTGCCTCACCTCTTGTGACAATCCACCTCAATGTGTTTTGGTTCTTTCATGGAACACTGAGTTAGAGGCTATATGGATGGCATGCTTGAATTATCACAGTGCATAACCCTTGGAGTTGCTTGCTCAATCTCTTCAAATGCTTCAGGAATCCCCTTGATCCTAATACAAGCTCCACAGTTAGTGAGTTTAAGCATAGCCTCTATACTCAGCCTCAGCACTAGAACAATACACCACCTTCTGCTTCTTCTCTTCCATGTACAAGATTACCTCCAATGAATGTACAATAGCCGGTTGGTTGATCTTTGTCTCTGCTCGGTCTCAGCCCAATCCGCAATCACAGTGAGCCTACAACCTCAAGCTCTTGTGTTGAGATGAAGCAAATAAGCTACAACTAGAGTGTTTGCATAAGAGGGAATCAGGCGCATGAGAAAGAAGCAAAGGGAGAGTTAACTTGAGAAGCAAGTCTGTCCGTACAACCTAAGACCTAAACGTGGAGTGCAAGACAAGGAAGTGAGGCAGGTTGAAGTATAAACTCACCTTGACACTTACCTTGACGAGAATGAGGCAAAGGAGACGTTGGAGGAGCAGATCACATGTGTGGTGAAGCTTCAAAGTCAAATGGACCGTTAGGACAGGTCGCTTTCCATGAGCAGACTGCGCAAGACAGTCTTGGACTCACCTCAGCTTTGTTTAATCTTTCTCTAGATATTTGTTGTCACAATATTATTATATTCCTCCTGATTCACCTATTTATGTAACACTCTTATGATCTAAATTAATACACAAGAATTATTTCTCTAAGTCTCTCTCTCTTTACTCGTCACTCTCTCACTCTTTCTCACAATGTTCTTCATTTAATCATACTTTGATTCTCATAATCTCTCATGGTATCAGAGCACTAAGCTCTTGAGACCTAATCATTCCACATCTCTCTTTCAAAATTTCTCTATTCCGCAAACACTCTGATTTTTCTTTTCTATTTTAGGTAAAGTTCATCTTGTTCTTGAGGTGTTCTTCCTGTTTCGATTCCAGAATTTGCCAAAAATAGCAAAGTTCTTATTTACCACAAAACTCTCTGTTCTTGATGGATTCCTCTGGTTCTTCTCATGAAAACTCAAGAATGATATCCATTCCAGTTACCCTCAAAGGAGGGAACTACCTACACTGGGCGCGGCTAACCAAGACAGCTCTTGGAGGCAGAGGTCTCTGGGGAGTTGTTGAAGAAGGGCGTGACATCAAGGAGAAGCCCATCCTAGGAGAGGATGGCAAAGAAGTAGCAAAAGCTGATGCTGGTGACAAGAAGCGAGTTCAAGAGGATCTCCTGGTCTTGTCTATCCTCCAGAACAGCCTTGAAGCAACAATCTTAGAAGCATATGACTACTGTGAGACTTCTAAAGATCTGTGGGACACACTCAAGAAGGTGTTTGGCAATGTCTCCAACATCAACCGTGTGTATGAAGTCAAGAGGGCTATCAACAACTTGTGTCAAGAGGATACTGAGTTTGATAAGCATTTTGGGAAGTTCAGATCCCTTTGGGCAGAGCTGGAGATGTTGAGACCAGCAACCTTGGACCCGGATGTGCTGAATGAAAGAAGAGAACAAGACAAAGTCTTTGCTTTGCTGTTTACTCTCAACCCCGGCTACAATGACCTGATTAAGCACATCCTGAGGGGAGTGAGTCTCCCATCTCTTGATGAAGTGTGTGCTCAGATTCAAAAGGAGAAGGGCTCCGTGGGTCTCTTTGGAGGAAAGGGAGCACTGATCATTGCAAACCAAGCCAAAGAAGAAGAAGACATGGGCGTGGCAAACAAGGGCACTTATAAACCAGAAGAGAAGAAAGTGTGGGTGTGTGATCACTGTAAGAAGAAGGGCCATGGCAAGGATAAATGCTGGATCCTCCACCCACACCTCAAGCCTCAGAAGTTCAGGACTCCATATGCTGATGCTAGAGCTCACTTCTCTGGTGAGACTGGAGGGTCATCTACACCAAAGCAAGCAATGGCGCCTGGTGATGGAAAGGCCTTAACCTTCAGTGGAAGCTCAGCAATGGGGACTGCTCAGGATGAGACTATTAGGAGGTCAGACCTTCAGGCTCTCATCAAAGTCCTCAAGGACAACTCTGGTAACACACTCGGTACCTCCCTTAATGCATCATTACAATCCCCTATTGCTTGCATTACTTCAACCCATGAACCTAGTTGTGTTAAGCCCCTTGTAATTGACTCAGGAGCTTCTCATCACATGATTAGTGATTCTAGGTTGATTAGTAATGTTAAACCTGCTCTAGGAAATGTGATGATTGCTAATGGAGATAAGATACCAATTAAAGGTGTTGGAACCCTCAAACTGTTTGAAAAAGATACTAGTGCCTTTTATATGCCATCCTTTGCTTCAAACCTCTTATCTGTAAAAAGGGTCACTAATGATTTAAATTGTAATGTGATCTTTAGTCCTAATGAGGTTGTGTTTCAGGATATTGAGACTAGTAGGTTGCTTGGCAATGGTGTGAGCAAGGGAGACTTATACTTACTTGAAGACATCAAGCCGGCCTCTGATTTATCTACTGCTTTTATTTCAATTCCTGTTGACAATAATGTATTATGGCATGCTAGACTAGGTCATCCACACTCTAGGGCTCTGAACCTTTTATTGCCTAATGTTTCCTTTAAAAATGATGGCTGTGAAGCTTGTATACTTGGCAAACATTGCAAGTCAGTATTCCCTCAGTCATCTACTATCTATGAAAATTGCTTTGATCTTATTCATTCTGATGTTTGGACTGCACCATGCACATCTAGGGAGAATCATAAGTATTTTGTCACTTTTATTGATCAAAAATCGAAATACACTTGGCTCACTATGATTCAAACCAAAGATAGGGTGCTAGATGCTTTCATAAATTTTCAAAACTACATAACTAATCAGTTCAATGTTAAGATCAAAGTATTCAGGTCAGATAATGGAGGAGAATACACAAGCAATGCATTCAAAAATCACCTTGCTAAACACGGAATCCTTCATCAAACAAGTTGCCCTTATACACCACAACAAAATGGTGTAGCTGAGAGGAAAAATAGACATTTGATGGAAGTGGCAAGGTGCATGATGTTCTACACCAATGTGCCCAAGAGATTCTGGAGTGATGCGGTCATGACAGCATGCTATCTCATTAATAGAACTCCAACAAGAGTTCTTGGTGATCTCACTCCTTATGAGGTATTGAACAACCGAAAACCCTCACTTGATCACTTGCGCATATTTGGTTGTTTGTGCTATGTTTTGCAGCCTAGTATGCAAAGAAACAAGCTTGAAGCCAGAAGCACCAAGGCTGTATTCATTGGCTACTCTCCTAACCAGAAAGGCTACAAATGCTATGATCCCCACATGAGAAGAGTTCATGTTTCAAGGGATGTCAAATTTGTGGAATCAAGAGGATTTTATGAGGAGAAAAGTTGGGATGAGCTCAAGGATCTTTCTCAATCATCCTCTGATAGGGCAGATAATTTGAGACGGATAATGGAGTCTCTTGGCATCAATATGCCTCAGCCGAGTCAGAATCAAGCTGGTGGGTCTGAAAATGGAAGTACTGGAGCTGGGAATCAACCTCCAGTAGCTGTGATTGAAGAAGTTACTCCAGCAAGTGAGGAGTCCCATCCTAATCCTGAAGGGGGGAATCAAGAAGAAGCATCACCACACAGTGATCAGGTTCATGATCAGGATGGAAATGCAAATACACCACTTGAGGAGCAACAAGTTGAGGAACACATGGTAGAGAACCAGAATGTGGAAGAGGAGCAGGTAGCTCAACCAATGCTTAGGAGAAGCATAAGGGAGAGAAGACCAGCCTCAGACTGGATGAATACAAGAGTGTATTTCAACAATCAAGCAGTAGCCCATCCAACCCAAGGGGTGTGTTCTCTAGCTCAGTATCCAGTGGAGCATCAAGCCTTCATCACTGAATTGGATCAAGAATGGATTCCAAAGACATATGAAGAAGCTATGCAGGATGAGGAGTGGAGAGCATCTGTTGGAGATGAGATGGGAGCTATGGAAAAGAATGGAACATACTTTGAAAGTAAGCTTCCCAAAGGAAAGAAAGCAGTGACAAGCCGGCTTCTCTTCACAATCAAGTATGGAGCCAATGGAAAGCCAGAAAGGAGGAAGACAAGACTTGTAGCAAGAGGCTACACTCAGGTCTATGGAGAGGATTACTTGGATACCTTTGCACCAGTGGCAAAGCTTCACACGATCAGAGTAGTTCTCTCACTGGCAGTGAACCTAGAGTGGGATCTATGGCAGATGGATGTCAAGAATGCTTTCCTACAAGGTGAACTAGAAGATGAAGTCTATATGAGGCCACCTCCTGGTATGGAAGATCTTGTACAACCAGGAAATGTCCTCAGGCTAAGAAAAGCAATCTATGGGTTAAAGCAATCTCCAAGAGCCTGGTACCACAAGCTCAGCACAACACTCAATGGAAGAGGTTTTAACAAGTCTGAAGCTGATCATACTCTCTTTACACTGACCACGGAACAAGGCATCATAGTCATCCTGATATATGTGGATGACATTATCATTACAGGTAGTAATAAAGAAGGTATCATCTTAACTAAGGCTTTTCTTAAATCCTCATTTGATATCAAAGACTTGGGTGAACTAAAGTACTTTCTAGGGATTGAGATATGCCGATCTAAAGAGGGGCTATTCTTAAACCAGAGAAAGTACACACTTGATATGTTGAGTGAGGCAGGTGATCTAGGTACAAAGAAAGCAAGGACCCCACTAGAGGATGGTTACAAAGTGCTGCGTAAGGGGGAGTTTGAAGATAAGCCATTTGGAGATGTCAAGAGATATAGAAGAATGGTTGGGAAACTCATCTACCTTACCATCACAAGACCAGACATATGTTTTGCTGTGAACCAAGTCAGCCAGCAGATGCAAGCACCAAAAGTTCATCATTGGGGCATGGTGGAGAGAATCCTAAGGTATCTAAGAGAAGCACCAGGGCAAGGAATCTGGATGGGATGCAACAGAAGCTCTGAGATAGTTGGATACTGTGATGCGGATTGGGCAGGAGATAGAGTTGATAGGAGATCAACCACTGGATACTGCACATTCATTGGAGGCAACTTGGTCACTTGGAAGAGCAAGAAACAAAAAGTGGTGTCCTGCTCAAGTGCTGAAGCTGAATATAGGGCCATGAGGAAGCTTACAAGCGAGTTGATCTGGATCAAGGGGCTGCTAAAAGACTTGGGGATTGAAGCTACAACTCCAATCACTATGCATTGTGACAACCAGGCGGCTATACACATTGCTAGCAACTCAGTGTTCCATGAAAGAACCAAACACATTGAGGTGGATTGCCATAAGGTGAGGCAAGCAGTTGAACAGAAGGTTATACTCCCATGCTACACCAGAAGTGAAGACCAGCTAGCTGACATCTTCACCAAAGCTGCAAGCTCTAAGGTCTGCGAGTTCATTCATTCAAAGCTTGGACTTGTGGATCTCTCATCTCAGTGATCCCCTTGTCATGAAGTGTTCTACTCTTTCCTTGATATGTTTTTGTCCCACTGGGTTTTGCATATCAAGGTTTTAATGAGGGAATGCTTCATGATCTTCCAAGCTTGACTTGTTCCATATGGTCAAGCTTGAGGGGGAGTGTTGAGATGAAGCAAATAAGCTACAACTAGAGTGTTTGCATAAGAGGGAATCAGGCGCATGAGAAAGAAGCAAAGGGAGAGTTAACTTGAGAAGCAAGTCTGTCCGTACAACCTAAGACCTAAACGTGGAGTGCAAGACAAGGAAGTGAGGCAGGTTGAAGTATAAACTCACCTTGACACTTACCTTGACGAGAATGAGGCAAAGGAGACGTTGGAGGAGCAGATCACATGTGTGGTGAAGCTTCAAAGTCAAATGGACCGTTAGGACAGGTCGCTTTCCATGAGCAGACTGCGCAAGACAGTCTTGGACTCACCTCAGCTTTGTTTAATCTTTCTCTAGATATTTGTTGTCACAATATTATTATATTCCTCCTGATTCACCTATTTATGTAACACTCTTATGATCTAAATTAATACACAAGAATTATTTCTCTAAGTCTCTCTCTCTTTACTCGTCACTCTCTCACTCTTTCTCACAATGTTCTTCATTTAATCATACTTTGATTCTCATAATCTCTCACTTGTTACATCCCATCCAAACTCCAAGACCAGTCGTTCCATTCAGATACATCAAGATCCTTTTCACCATTCTCCAATGATGCTCCTTAGGAACTTGCATGTGCTGACTCACTTGATTCACCGCAAAGCACACATCAGGTCTTGTGATGGTAAGGTAGATCAGTTTCCCCACTATCTTTCTGTATAGCTTAGGATCATGAAATGGCTTGCTATCCTCAATCTCCCCCTCACGTGGAACCTTGTAACCATCCTCCATTGGCATCTTTGCTGTCTTTCCCCCATATGCATCAGCTCCTTTCAAGAGATCAATCACATACTTCCTTTGAGACAGAAACAACCCTTCCTTTGATCTGCATATCTCAATCCCAAGGAAGTACTTCATTTCTCCCAAGTCTTTGATCTCAAAACTTGCTTTAAGATACTCCTTTGTAGCCTTGATGCCTTCCTTATCACTTCCTGTGATGATGATATCATCAACATAGACCAGAAACACAATAATCCCGGATGGAGTGGTTAAGGTAAAGAGAGTGTGATCCAACTCTGACTTCCTGAATCCTCTCCCATTCAGTGTAGTGCTCAGCTTATTGTACCACGCCCTTGGAGATTGCTTAAGACCATAGATAGCTTTCTTTAACCTCAGCACATTGCCCTTCTTGACTAGATGTTCAAGACCTGGTGGTGGATGCATATACACTTCATCTTCCAATTCTCCTTGAAGAAATGCATTCTTCACATCCATTTGCCACAAATCCCACTCAAGATTCACAGCTAGAGACAATACAATTCTGATAGTGTGGAGCTTAGCCACTGGTGCAAAGGTCTCCACATAGTCCTCACCATATGTCTGAGTAAATCCCCTTGCCACCAGCCTAGACTTGCGCCTCTCTATTCTCCCATCTGGATAGAATTTGATTGTGAACACCCATTTACTTGTCACTGCCTTCTTCCCTTTAGGTAGCTCACTCTCATACCAAGTTTCATTTTTAATCATAGCTCCAGACTCATCAGCCACTGATTCTCTCCACTCCTTTATAGCTACAGCTTCCTCATAAGTTCTTGGGATGTAACACTCATCCAAGCTTACTGTGAAAGCTACATGTTCATCCGGGAACTCTGCAAAGGAACACACGGCTTGAGATGGATGCTCCACAGCCTGGGCATTGTAGTACACTCTTGTGTTTACCCAGTTGGAGGAATCTCTCTTCACCCTAGTGCTTCTCCTTAACTCTTGCACTTGTTCCTCTTCTTGTGGCTCTTGTTCACCACTCTCATCTGATCCACCAGAATCTTCTCCCTAATCTTCACTAGATTGAGTATCTGAACCAGTAGAAGTAGCTTCTCTTTGCTCATCTTCACTAGATTGAGCACCACTCTCTACTCCAGCAGTCGCCTCTTGATCATGTTGTTGACTTGAATCTCCTTGATTTTGAGATTCAGTCCCATTCCCCCTCTCATGATCAAGAGGAGTTGTTCTCACAGCTTCACCATGCTGGTTGGAAGACTCTCTTCTTCCAGAACTCGGATCCAGGGATACTCCTATCCCTAACCTTTCCAACATCACTCTCAGTGTTGTTGCCCTATCAGATGGAGCTTGAGACAAGTCCTTCAAATTTTCCCACTCCTTTTCTTCATAATACCCTTTTGTTTCAACAAACTTCACTTCTCTAGACACCATCACTCTCTTTTCATCAGGATCATAACACTTATAACCCTTTTGTGTGTTGGAGTATCCAATAAACATAGCCTTTGTACTCTTGGCTTCCAACTTGTTCCTCAGTTCTCCTGGAGTCATCACATAGCACACACATCCAAATACCCTTAGATGATCAATGAAAGGCTTCTTCTTATTCAACACCTCAAATGGAGACACATCCTTCAGAATCCTTGTTGGGACCCGGTTGATAAGATAGCAAGCAGTTTGCACAGCATCTCCCCAAAATCTCTTTGGGACATTTGCATGAAACATCATTGACCTTGCAACCTCCATTAAGTGTCTATTCTTCTCTCAGCTACACCATTCTGCTGTGGTGTATAAGGACAACTAGTCTGGTGCACAATCCCATGCTTGGCTAGATGGCTCTTGAATGCATTGCTGATGTATTCACCTCCATTATCTGACCTCAATATCTTCACCGAGGCATTGTATTGATTGGATACATATGCCTGGAAGTTCATAAACGCCTCCAACACCCTGTCCTTAGATGGAAGCAATGTCAGCCAAGTATACTTTGACTTCTCATCAATGAAAGTCACAAAAGTACTTCTGGCTATCTCTAGACATGCATGGAGCAGTCCACACATCCGAGTGAACTAGATCAAAGCATTGCTCATAGGTTGTTTCTGAAGTTGGGAACACTGTCCTACAATGCTTCCCTAGAATGCATGCTTCACACTCCAAGTGGTTGAATGATATTTAGGCATTACCAATCCAATAGCACGAGCATTGTGGATGTCCTAGCCTTGCATGCCAAATCATGTTGTCCACTTTCTCAGCAGCACTGCTCAAACCACATAGGATTAGGAAACTCCTTGGTCACAAGTAGATGGTATAGCTGATTTTTGCTATCACCTCTACCAATGACTCTTCCAGTCTTTAAGTCTTGAAACTCCACTTCTTCTGGCCTGAATACTACCTGACACCCTAGATCAACCGTTGCTCTCTTCACTGATAGCAAGTGATTCAAACCGAGGGCATGTAGAATGCATTAGTCTCCTTGTCAAACAGTTTGAGCTTCCCCACTCCTTTCTATGGATCAATGTCCCCAATTTGCTATCTTTACTCCTCCACGATGTTTTTATATCCTTTAGTAGATGTCTATCACTGATCATGTGATGACTTGCACCAGAATCAATGATAATGGGTTTGTTTGATGTGTATGCTTTGGTAGGAGAGCTATCCCTCCGGGTCGTAACCAAAGCATACATATGCTTAACAAACTCGCTCCATTCCTCCTTGGTTACATGCTCATCTACTTTTTGGCTTCTTTGGAATCATGCTTCCTTCTCCCATATAGGCAGAAGTAGTTGCATACTCCCACAAACTCTCTTCCTACACCTTATCATGTTGCTAAACCCCTTAGCAAGCATTCTCCCTTTCCTCTTCTTCCGGAAGCTCTCACTCCTACTCCTGGTTAGCCTCCATGAGCCCTCACTCCTACTCATGGTTAACCAATCTCTCATCATCTGTGTGCTCTCTCCACCAGCACACACATTCCTTCCACATCTGCGAGTTGTTCTCCATTGAGAACCATCTCTTACTAGCCATCCATAAGATAACTTCATGCTCACCAAGAGCCCTTGCTATCACCTCTTGCTTTGGTGTTAGCATCCACACGAGTTCCAACCCTTGTAGTTCATCCACAAAGTGTTGCAGCTCCATTAGATGATCTCTACCTCCAGGATCCCCTCCTTGACCTCACGCACTCTCCTAAGACTGATCTCTGTTCTCTATGAACATTTTCAATTCCCCTTGAGCAGTATGTACTCCCTCAGTAGCCATCTCTTCAAAGACTCTACCTTTACATCATTACTCTCATCAGTAGTGACCTCCTTCAAAGATCCCACCTTTACACTATCAGTAGTGACCTCCTTCAAAGATCCCACCTTTGCATCATTTCTCCCAATCCCACAGCTCTCCAAGGCTGTCTTCAACCAGATTGACCAAACTCCACTCCATTTCCCTGTTACACTGGTTGTTATTCATCACTAACCAACCGCGCAAACACAGAAATCAACACACAAGACTCAGCAATCCACAAAACAACAGCCAAAGCGCCAAGCTTTAGCTTAAATCTTCCTTCAAGACTCTCAAAAAACAACTCGCCGAGCTTCTCAGCGAGCTAGACTATCTTCCTGAGCTTGTCAAACACCTAAAGGAACCTCCTTGAAGCTTGCCCTCCAAAAGAAACGCCAACAGACCCAAACTCCAAAACGAAAAAGGATCTAGCTCACCAAACACTCAAGAAACACTCAAGAACACTCAAGAACATTCTTCAAAGATCACGAAATACTCTTCCCTTTTAATCAACCTGGCTCTGATACCATATCATTTTATAGTTTAGAAAAGAGTATTAAAGATTGAGAGAGTTTTGTGAATCAAAGATCTAAGAGTTTAAGAACAAAGAAAATCATATTTCACTATTTGAGAGCTCATACATCATAATCTTATTAATGAGCTGAGATTACAAATATATAGAAAGAGAGGAACCAAGGATTGCGCAAATGAACCTAGACAGTTTACTATACTAAGCATGTGGAGTCAACATGGCAAGGCTGGATGGTTTGAATTGTATGGCTTGAGAGAGCTCACATGCTTTGGACCTTTACAGCCTGTCCAAAGCTGTATGCGCGCCTCTCTTCCTTCACACAAGACTCAATGGTCTGATCACTATTCAAAGCCTCTCCTTTAGTCCAAAGCTCTTGCCATCTCTTCTCACTTGCCGGTAACTTTTTTCACCTTTCACTATTACAGTAACTTCTTATTTACTGTGGTAAACTAAAAGTTACTGTAATAGTGCCAACTCCAATATGCTCAACACTTCTTCTCTTCTCTTATTACCCACTTCATCTCAACACCAGGAAGTTGAATAAATCTCATAGGATTGTGAAGAAGATATCCCACCTTCTATCCAGATGATTCCAGAATTAGCCTGTTCGGACATATGCCATTATCTTCATGATTCTTATCAAACCAGGATGAACCACGATCTAAGAAAGCTTGATTGGGAACCACTAATCAGTGGAGAATAACCAGGAAGTTGAATAAATCTCTAAGTGTTGTGAGCAAGAGATATCCCACCTTCTATTGATGTGATCTTGACAAGCAATGAACTAAAGAGATGGAACAGCTTGAACCAGAGCTTAAGGAAGTTGAAAGAAAGAACCATGGAGCAGCTTGAACCTGAGGGAAACAAATGCAAGGACTTAGAAGTACCAGTTGGTCCAATGACTAGATCCAAGCAAGCCAGATTCAATCACAGCTTTTCATAAACTCTTATACACTATTCAGGCCAGTCTAGAGTGTGCTTATCCAACCCACTCTGGTTGTGATTCAAGCCACCTAAGACATTCATCAAGAGAGGTGTTGTGACTTGCACTCTTTTCCTTGGTTTGGTATTGTCCATTGGGTTTTCCAAACAAGGTTTTTAATGAGGCTTGGACACAACACTTATACAATAGCCTCTTGATGAAACCGGCCCCAATTTCTTTCTTATTTTCGTCCACAACACTCTTAAGAGCCTTTTCTCTTTTTAAAATTGAACTCAGTCTTTGCATTTATTATGCTGTGTTTTCCAAGAAGCTGTGCATGTACAGCCTTCTTCTCTTTATATTATGGACGAAATTCATCAATAAAATCATCAAACACTTTCTCTTAAAAATTCTCTCTGAATCTTGTTTGATCAAAGCTTGTCTAAGTGTTACTCGGATCCTTGATCCTTACCTTGCAAGCAAACCTTTGATAGTCCAAGAGTCATTCCGCAACTCTTTGAAGTATCACTCAATCCACATCTCGTTTCATCATCACAATCTGTTGGAGAGTAGTCAGGGACGTGATCCTCACACCTAGGATCATATCAAGTGGTATCAGAGCAGATCTCCATCAAAAGGTTGTGTTTTTCAGTTCTGCAACTTTTAGACTTTTCATATTCTGTTCTCAGATCTGTTCTAAAGTCTAGATCTTGTTAGAATCTTGTTTGTTAATGTCAGATCTGCCTAGAACAAGTGTTGAACTTGCTAAATAATCTGATTAAAATTTTGAAATTATTGAGAAAAGAATTAGGGTTCTTCATAAAAGTTTTTGAATCTGTCTCAGTTTCTGTGTTTTCTGTTATTTTTCTGTTTCTATGATCTCTTTTACTGGTTTTGTGCTCTAAAATTCAACAGGAACCATGGGAGACGAGGACAATAGGAATAATGGAATGGATCAACACTGTTACTTGATGCTTTGACTGCACGCATGACTACTTTGATGGATCAGAGACTAGAGAACTTCAGGGCTGAGGTTGTGCACTCAGATCGTGAGAGACCTAGAAGGACTTCAGATCGATCTGCTACAGAAAGTTACTATAGCCATTCAAACCGATCCATTGGTACCAGAAGAAGGAGGCGTGACCAGGAAGAAAGGCCAAAAACCAGTGATCCTCTTGGTGGTTTGAAACTGAAAATTCCTGAGTTTAAAGGCACTGCTGATCCAGAAGAATACTTAGAGTGGGAAAAGAAGATTGAACTCGTGTTCAATTGCAGAGACTACACTGCAGAGTATAAAATGAAACTTGCCCCTACTGAGTTCAAGGAGTATGCTTTAAGTTGGTGGGATAACTTGGTTACAACAAGAAGAAGAGCTGGAGATTTTCCTGTTGAAACCTGGAACCAGATGAAGGTAATCATGAGAAAGAGATTTGTACCGAGCCACTACCACAGAGAGTTGCACTTCAAGCTCAGAACACTGTCTCAAGGAAGTAGATCAGTTGAAGAATATTATAAGGAAATGGAAACCCTTATGCTGAGAGCTGATATACAAGAAGACCGAGAAGCAACAATGGCCAGATTCATGGGTGGTCTAAACAGAGACATCATGGACAGACTTGAAGTTCATCACTATGTTGAGATGGAAGAGCTTCTGCACAAGGCAATTATGTTTGAACAGCAGTTGAAAAAAGAGAGTTACAAGTCTAGCTATGGAGCCAGCAAACCACACTACCAGAAGGACGAAAAGACCAGAGAATCCAGACCATTCTCCAAGCCTAAAGTGGAGGAACAAAGTGTTAAAGGAAAGGAAGTAGCCACTACATCCAAATCCAGAGACATACAGTGCTACAAGTGTAAAGGATATGGACACTATGCCAGTAGCTGCTCCAACAAAAGGGTAATACTCATCAGAGAAAATGGTGACATTGAATCCGAGGAAGAGGTATCTGAGTCTGAAGAAGAAAGGGTGGAAATGCCAACTCGTGGAGAGTTACTTGTTACTAGAAGAACACTGAATCTTCAAGCCAAGACTGATGGAGATGAACAGAGAGAGAATCTGTTTCACACTCGTTGTATGGTTCACGGGAAGGTTTGCAGCTTGGTTATAGATGGAGGAAGTTGTACCAATTTTGCAAGTGAAACCATGGTGGAGAAACTTGGTCTGAAGGTCATAAAAAGACCAACAGCTTACAAGTTGCAATGGCTTAATGATGAAGGAGAGCTAGAGGTGAAGCACCAAGTTAAGGTACCATTGTCTATTGGGAAGTATGAGGAAGAGATACTGTGTGATGTCTTACCAATGGATGCTGGACACATACTGCTTGGAAGACCTTGGCAATCCGACAGAAGAACACTTCATGATGGGTTCACAAACAGATACTCATTTGAGTACAAGGGGAAGAAGACTGTTTTGGTTCCTTTAACACCGCAGGAAGTTCATCTAGATCAGATAGCCTTGAAGAAGAACAGAGCGTCATCAGAATCTAAGAAAAAGCAGCAGGCTAATATATTGCTTCAACCAAAGGGAAGTTCTTTACCTCACTTGCTGATTGTTTTTTAAAGAATGTTTAAACATAACAAAGCCAGTGCAGGATCTTCCTAGCAAGATACAATTTCTTTTGCAGGAATTCAAAGATGTTTTTCCAGAAGAAGCTCCACAAGGACTGCCACCTATCAGAGGAATAGAGCATCAAATCGATTTTATTCCAGGAGCTTCTCTTCCAAACAAACCAGCCTATAGAACCAACCCCTGGAGACCAAGGAACTACAACAACAAGTCACTGATCTTATGGAGAAGGGTCATATTCGTGAGAGCATGAGCCCATGTGCAGTTCCAGTCTTGCTTGTGCCAAAGAAAGATGGTAGCTGGAGAATGTGTGTCGATTGTAGAGCCATCAACAATATCACTGTAAAGTATCGATATCCCATTCCTAGATTAGATGATATGCTTGATGAGTTGCATGGTTCTAGCATCTTTTCTAAGGTTGATTTGAAAAGTGGATATCACCAAATTAGAATGAAAGAGGGTGATGAGTGGAAAACTGCATTTAAAACGAAGCAGGGGTTATATGAATGGTTAGTGATGCCATTTGGGCTGACTAATGCGCCTAGTACTTTCATGAGGTTAATGAACCATGTTCTTAGATCATTTATAGGTCATTTTGTTGTGGTTTACTTTGATGATATTTTGATCTACAGCAAGAACTTGGATGAGCATGTTGAGCATCTTAGAAAGGTTCTAGAAGTGCTTAGAAAGGAATCCTTGTTTGCTAATTTAAAGAAATGTACTTTTGGAGCAGATAACCTGATATGATCATGGAAAGCAGTAAAGATATACGTTCATTGTTTCACTCATATCTTCTAAACCACGAGGCCTCTACACATGAAATCACTTGGAGAATGTTCTCAACTCAATTACGAAGCTCCTCGAAGAAGAATCAGATCAAATGGAGTTCAGATGAAGGAGTTATGCAATTTACAAAACAGGTGATCTTCAGTTTACGCGAATTTGGACCTATGTGCATTCAATGAACAATTCCGACCAGCACAGATTGAATCAAGCCACAAGCCCAATTGTTCTACAATCTTGGTCCATCAGAGAAGCCCAGCAAAGTAGATTCAGCCCAAAAATATCAAAGGAAGACAGATTTTCGTCCAGATTCAAAGTAGCATTTATTTAAGTGTGTTTCTCTCTCTTGCATGCAGAATAGTGTTTGAATTTCAACTCCCAAGATGTGCTGCATGTTAGGATAGTGTTGTTGACGAAAATTACTTGTAATACTCTATAAAAGAGTCTAAAAATCATGAATAAAAAATAAGTTTGTTTTCAATAAAAGATTAGAGAAGTTTCTCTCTTTCAAGATGTGATGTCTTGTAATTTTTGGAACTCCATGTTCGTGGTGTGTCATATCTATGTTCATGGCTGGTCTAGACTTATCATAGATCCTTTCACAGATCTTTGTGGCGTCTCTCAATCCATCTCTCTATCCATTCCTTGTTGGTGTGTCATATCCAGCAGGCTGTCGATTTCTTTGGTGTGTAATATCTAGAAAATCGATCCACCGGTGAATCAAAGGAGTTTCCGCAACCTTTGTGTGCCATTCAATCCACATCCTTTGATCTATTGAGATTTCACAGTCTCTTGGATGCAAAGCTTATCCCTCACCAACTTAGAGTGCATAATCCTTGGGAGGTTTTTATCAATTGGTATCAGAGCAACACTCTAAGCCTGGTTTTATCATTCTATATTTCTATCATTTTCTCACCTCTTCATCTTCTTTCAATCATCTTCTCATCTTTCATTATCTATTTCTGTTTTTGCTTTTTTCTCTTTTTATATTTATTTTCGTCAGAGAGAAAGTACTTCTGGATACTCTTCCTTTTATATGAACCAGATTTGTGGGCAAATCTTTTTTTTTAAGAAGAGGGGAATGATATGATCATGGAAAGCAGTAAAGATATACGTTCATTGTTTCACTCATATCTTCTAAACCACGAGGCCTCTACACATGAAATCACTTGGAAGACACTTTGGTCTAAGTTAGGCACTAAGCTATTGTTCTCTACTACTTGTCACCCGCAAACTGATGGACAAACTGAAGTAGTAAATAGAACTCTAGGAACACTCTTGCGTGCATTCATTAAAAAGAATTTGAAATCATGGGAAGACTATTTACCTCATTGCGAGTTTGCATATAATCATGCTGTGCATTCTGCTTCTAAGTTTTCACCATTTGAGATTGTTTATGGGTTCAATCCCACCTCTCCTTTAGATCTAATACCTTTACCTGAGTGTGAAAGAGTTAGTCTTGATGGAAAGAAGAAGGCAGAGATGGTGCAACAACTCCATGAGCAAGCAAGGCGTAATATTGAAGAAAAGACTAAGCAGTATGTCAAGCATGCAAACAAAGGCAAACGTGAGATGGTCTTTAAAGAAGGTGACCAAGTTTGGGTTCACCTAAGGAAAGAAAGGTTCCCTGATGAGAGGAAGTCTAAGCTCATGCCGCGAATAGATGGACCTTTTGAGGTCATAAGGAAGATCAGCAACAATGCTTACAAGCTGGATCTCCAAGGTAAGTACAACGTGAGTAATAGTTTCAATGTTACTGACTTGATCCCTTTTATTGCAGATGAACCAGATTTGAGGACAAATCCTTTTCAAGAGGGAGGGGATGATGTGATCATGGACCAGATAGATGATGAAGAAGATGAGACTAAAGATCAACCAGCTCAAAAGGATGCCTTAGAAGTTTCAGAAGGACCAATGACTCGTGCTAGAGTTAAGAAGCTCAAAGAAGCTATTGGAGGTTTACTTAGGAAGTCTCTGAATCAAGATGAATGTCTTGGAGGAAGCTTGATACTTCAAGACACCCTTATCACCATCCAAGCTATCTCACCATCAAGTTGAGTATCATCTAGGCTAGCAAGAGAAGTGTGCTCTTTTCCTGTCTTAGTTTTTGTCCCACTGGGTTTTGCTAAGATAGGTTTTTAACGAGGCCTTGTCTTGCTAATCAAATCACCTAGCATGATACTCTCGAACCACATAAGTACCTTATGTTATTTTTAGACTATAGTTTCCTTATTTCGTTACACAAGTCAAAGAGGAGCCTGTTCCTTAATGACTCTTGTTGTTTCCGAGACCTTGTGCATGTACAAGGATCTCACTATATATGTGTGTGTCTCGTAGTCTAATAAGATCATCCAATCTTTTAACTAAAAACCCTTGTTCTCTCTGACTTGTCTTTGCGAGTTCTTGAGTTCTGTTGGTGAGTAATATCCAGCAATCTCTAGTTGTCTAAAGAGGTGTGTTATATCCAATCTAGTCAACTAAACCGTGTCAAGGAGCTATTCCGCAACTCTTTGATTCATCACCATTTCACTGCCTTGAAGATCTTGAGTCTTTGATTCGATCTTGCAAGGATCTATCCATATCATCCAGAGAAATCATCCTAGGATCGTATTAAGTGGTATCAGAGCAACACTCTAAGCCTGGTTTTATCATTCTATATTTCTATCATTTTCTCACCTCTTCATCTTCTTTCAATCATCTTCTCATCTTTCATTATCTATTTCTGTTTTTGCTTTTTTCTCTTTTTATATTTATTTTCGTCAGAGAGAAAGTACTTCTGGATACTCTTCCTTTTATATGAACCAGATTTGTGGGCAAATCTTTTTTTTTAAGAAGAGGGGAATGATATGATCATGGAAAGCAGTAAAGATATACGTTCATTGTTTCACTCATATCTTCTAAACCACGAGGCCTCTACACATGAAATCACTTGGAGAATGTTCTCAACTCAATTACGAAGCTCCTCGAAGAAGAATCAGATCAAATGGAGTTCAGATGAAGGAGTTATGCAATTTACAAAACAGGTGATCTTCAGTTTACGCGAATTTGGACCTATGTGCATTCAATGAACAATTCCGACCAGCACAGATTGAATCAAGCCACAAGCCCAATTGTTCTACAATCTTGGTCCATCAGAGAAGCCCAGCAAAGTGGATTCAGCCAAAAATATCAAAGGAAGACAGATTTTCGTCCAGATTCAAAGTAGCATTTATTTAGTGTGTTTCTCTCTCTTGCATGCAGAATAGTGTTTGAAATTTCAACTCCCAAGATGTGCTGCATGTTAGGATAGTGTTGTTGACGAAATTACTTGTAATACTCTATAAAAGAGTCTAAAAATCATGAATAAAAAATAAGTTTGTTTTCAATAAAAGATTAGAGAAGTTTCTCTCTTTTCAAGATGTGATGTCTTGTAATTTTTGGAACTCCATGTTCGTGGTGTGTCATATCTATGTTCATGGCTGGTCTAGACTTATCATAGATCCTTTCACAGATCTTTGTGGCGTCTCTCAATCCATCTCTCTATCCATTCCTTGTTGGTGTGTCATATCCAGCAGGCTGTCGATTTCTTTGGTGTGTAATATCTAGAAAATCGATCCACCGGTGAATCAAAGGAGTTTCCGCAACCTTTGTGTGCCATTCAATCCACATCCTTTGATCTATTGAGATTTCACAGTCTCTTGGATGCAAAGCTTATCCCTCACCAACTTAGAGTGCATAATCCTTGGGAGGTTTTTTATCAATTGGTATCAGAGCAACACTCTAAAGCCTGGTTTTATCATTCTATATTTCTATCATTTTCTCACCTCTTCATCTTCTTTCAATCATCTTCATCTTTCATTATCTATTTCTGTTTTTGCTTTTTTTTCTCTTTTATATTTATTTTCGTCAGAGAGAAAGTACTTCTGGATACTCTTCCTTTTTATGAACCAGATTTGGGGGCAAATCTTTTTTTTTAAGAAGAGGGGAATGATATGATCATGGAAAGCAGTAAAGATATACGTTCATTGTTTCACTCATATCTCTAAACCACGAGGCCTCTACACATGAAATCACTTGGAAGACACTTTGGTCTAAGTTAGGCACTAAGCTATTGTTCTCTACTACTTGTCACCCGCAAACTGATGGACAAACTGAAGTAGTAAATAGAACTCTAGGAACACTCTTGCGTGCATTCATTAAAAGAATTTGAAATCATGGGAAGACTATTTACCTCATTGCGAGTTTGCATATAATCATGCTGTGCATTCTGCTTCTAAGTTTTCACCATTTGAGATTGTTTATGGGTTCAATCCCACCTCTCCTTTAGATCTAATACCTTTACCTGAGTGTGAAAGAGTTAGTCTTGATGGAAAAGAAAGAAGCAGAGATGGTGCAACAACTCCATGAGCAAGCAAGGCGTAATATTGAAGAAAAGACTAAGCAGTATGTCAAGCATGCAAACAAAGGCAAACGTGAGATGGTCTTTAAGAAGGTGACCAAGTTTGGGTTCACCTAAGGAAAGAAAGGTTCCCTGATGAGAGGAAGTCTAAGCTCATGCCGCGAATAGATGGACCTTTTGAGGTCATAAGGAAGATCAGCAACAATGCTTACAAGCTGGATCTCCAAGGTAAGTACAACGTGAGTAATAGTTTCAATGTTACTGACTTGATCCCTTTTATTGCAGATGAACCAGATTTGAGGACAAATCCTTTTCAAGAGGGAGGGGATGATGTGATCATGGACCAGATAGATGATGAAGAAGATGAGACTAAAGATCAACCAGCTCAAAAGGATGCCTTAGAAGTTTCAGAAGGACCAATGACTCGTGCTAGAGTTAAAGAAGTCTCAAAGAAGCTATTGGAGGTTTA
>NW_026616103.1:0-30473 GCF_000801105.2 Raphanus sativus
GGGAAAAAAGAGTGAAGACCTCATAGCTAAGGGGATTCAGCTTCTCTTGCTCAAATCAATGAGGCCCAAACTGATATGGATGGACTCCATTGTCTTCTGCCTCGCAGCCTTTGGTGAACACATCAGCCAACTGATCTTCACTTCTAGTATAACATGGTAAGATCACTCCAAGCACAATCATCTGTCTGACCTTGTGGCAATCAACTTCTATGTGCTTGGTCCTCTCATGGAACACTGAGTTGGATGCAATGTGAATAGCTGGCTTGGTTATCACAGTGCATAGTCTTGGTGTAGCTTGATCGATCTTCTAAGTGCTTCAGAATTCCCCTTGATCCACACAAGCTCATTGGTTAGCTTCAGCATGGCTCTATACTCGGCTTCAGCACTAGAACATGAGACCACCTTCTGCTTCTTACTCTTCCAAGTAACCAAGTTCCCACCAATGAAAGTGCATATAGCCAGTGGTTGATCTTCTATCAGCTCTATCTCCTGCCCATCAGCATCACAATAGCCCACCACTTCTGTACTCTGTTTGCACCCATCCATACACCAAGACCTTGAGTCCCATTCAGGTACATCAGCAACCTCTCTACCATTCTCCAATGGTGTTCCTTTGGAGCTTGCATATGCTGGCTTACCTGATTCACAGCAAAGCAAATGTCAGGCCGAGTGATGGTTAAATAGATTAACTACCAACAAGCTTTCTATAAAGCTTTGGATCATGAAGAGCTTGCTATCTTCAATCTCCCCTCACGTGGGACCTTGTACCCATCCTCCATAGGCATTTTAGCCACTTTGCCTCCATATGCACCTGCCATCTTTCAAAAAGATCAAGTGTATTTTCCTTTGAGAGATAAACAATCCTTCCTTGGCCCTGCACAACTCAATACCAAGGAAGTATTTCATCTCTCCTAAAATCTTTGATATCAAAGACAGACTTGAGATACTCCTTAGTTCCTTGATACCTGTTTTATCAGAACCAGTGATGATAATTATCATCAACATATACAAGGATTACAATGATACCTGATGGGGGACCAATGTAAAAAGAGTATGATCAAGTTCTGATTTCTGAACCCTCTACCATTCAAGGTTGTGCTCAGCTTGTGGTACCAAGCTCTAGGGATTGCTTGAGACCATAGATTGCTTTCTTTAGTCTCAAAACATTTCCCTTCTTCACTAGATGCTCAAGACCAGGTGGTGGCAACATATACACTTCATCTTCAAGTTCTCCTTGTAGAAAGGCATTCTTTACATCCATTTGCCATAGATCCCACTCCAGGTTCACTGCCAATGAAAGAACCACTCGGATTGTATGGAGTTTAGCACTGGAGCAAATGTATCAATGTAGTCTTCTCCATAGGTTTGAGTAATCCTCTTGCCACCAATCTTGTCTTGCGCCTGTCTATCTTTCCATTTGGAAGATACTTGATAGTGAAGATCCATTTACTTGATACAGCTCTCTTCCCTTTAGGTAAGGAACTCTCATACCATGTGTCATTCTTGATCATGCATCAGCCTCAGCATTGACTGAGTCTCTCCATTCTTGTACTCAGGCATAGCTTCCTCAAAGCTTCTGTTGAGATGAAGCGTAGAAGCATAAGAGTAATCAGAGGAGAAGAAGAGATTCAAATGATACCAGGAAGTGGTGTTACCTTGGAACACAAGTATGGTCGTACAACTTGCTGAGACAAGGCAACCACTACAACTTGTAAACGAGACTTGAACAGCAAGAAGATCCTTCCCAAGTCGCCTCTGATGTGTTTGAAAGAAGAGAGAGACGTTGGAGAGTAAAGACAAGAAGGAGGATGTCGGCAAGAGTTTAATAATGTTTTCACTCTTGCCTTGGAGCCGTGCATGAGAGGTCGCTATCCAAGACCAGGCGACTCTCTCTCTCTCTCATTTGTTTATGTGTTTCTCCTTTGTTTCTCTTATGCTCAGAATGTCGATATATCTATGTTGTATGTGAACCATTTGTAGTTAAGTGAATAGAAACAATGAAACCACTTCACTAAACTCTTCTCTCGGATTCTCTCAATCTCACTCTCTTAGTTACTCATTCTCATTCAATCTTCACTCTTAATCTTTATTCTTACATGGTATCAGAGCTCTCTTGCTCTTGAGACCTTAATTCCTTTTCACTTCCGCATAACCTCTGTTTCTAACTTTCCTTTTAAGCAAAATTTCTTTGTGTTCTTGAGTGTTCTTCACTTACCACTCCGAATTTTGCAAAAATGGAAAAGTCATCCAAAGTCTCCATTCCGGTTACACTCACTGGTGTAAACTATCTCTTGTGTGTCTAGGCTTGTTAAAACAGCCTTGGGAGGAAGAGGTCTCTGTTCTCACATAACAGAAGACAAGCCCTCTAAAGAGACTGTCCAAGGAGGGGACAGTACTGAAGTGTGGTTGCTACCGAAGACAAGTGGGATCAGGAGGATCTCTTGGTGTTGTCTATCATCCAAAGCAGCCTTGACGCACCAATCCTGGAAGCTTACTCTTACTGTGAGACTCCCAAAGAGTTGTGGAACACTCTTCAGAAGTGTATGGCAAACATATCAAACTTGAGTAGAGTGTTTGAGGTCAAGAGGGCCATTAGCTCACTCCACCAAGAAAGACATGGATTCAACCAGCATTTCGGCAAGTTCCGAGCCTTGTGGGCTGAGTTGGGAATGCTGAGGCCATGTACTGTGACCCAAGCATACTTAAGAACCGGAGAGAAGAAGACAAGGTGTTTGCCTTGCTCCTCACCATGAACCCCGGTTACAACGACCTCATTAAACACTTTGGAACCACTAATCACTGGAGAATAACCAGGAAGTTGAATAAATCTCATAGGAGTTGTGAGTAAGAAGATATCCCACTTTCTATCCAGATGATTCCAGATTAGCCTGTTCGGACATATGGCAATATCTTCATGATTCTTATCAAACCAGGATGAACCACGATCTAAGAAGATTATTTGGAACCACTAATCAGTGGAGAATAACCAGGAAGTTGAATAAATCTCATAGGAGTTGTGAGTAAGAAGATATCTCACTTTCTATCCAGATGATTCCAGATTAGCCTGTTCGGACATATGGCAATATCTTCATGATTCTTATTCAAACCAGGATGAACCACGATCTAAGAAGCTTTATTTGGAACCACTAATCAGTGGAGAATAACCAGGAATTTGAAATAAATCTCATAGGAGTTGTGAGTATCCCACTTTCTATCCAGATGATTCCAGATTAGCCTGTTCGGACATATGGCAATATCTTCATGATTTTTATCAAACCAGGATGAACCACGATCTAAGAAGCTTTATTTGGAACCACTAATCACTGGAGAATAACCAGGAAGTTGAATAAATCTCATAGGAGTTGTGAGTAAGAATATATCCCACTTTCTATCCAGATGATTCCAGATTAGCCTGTTCAGAATTGGCAATATCTTCATGATTCTTATCAAACCAGGATAAACCACGATCTAAGAAGCTTATTTGAACCACTAATCAGTGTAGAATAACCAGGAAGTTGAATAAATCTCATAAGTGTTGTGAGCAAGAAGATATCCCACCTTCTATCCAGATGATTCAGATTAGCCTGTTCGGACATATGCCATTATATTCATGATTCTTATCAAACCAGGATGAACCACGATCTAAGAATTTATTTGGAACCACTAATCAGTGGAGAATAACCAGGAAGTTGAATAAATCTCATAGGAGTTGTGAGTAAGAAGATATCCCACTTTCTATCCAGATGATTCCAGATTAGCCTGTTCGGACATATGCCATTATCTTCATGATTCTTATCAAACCAGGATGAACCACGATCTAAGAAGCTTTATTTGGAACCACTAATCACTGGAGAATAACCAGGAAGTGAATAAATCTCATAGGATTGTGAGTAAGAAGATATCCCACTTTCTATCCAGATGATTCCAGATTAGCCTGTTCGGACATATGGCAATATCATCTTCATGATTCTTATCAAAACCAGGATGAACCACGATCTAAGAAGCTTTATTTGGAAACCACTAATCAGTGGAGAATAACCAGGAAGTTGAATAATTCTCATAAGTGTTGTGAGCAAGAAGATATCCCACCTTCTATCCAGATGATTCCAGATTAGCCTGTTCGGACATATGCCATTTATATTCATGATTCTTATCAAACCAGGATGAACCACAATCTAAGAAGCTTTATTTGAACCACTTATCACTGGAGAATAACCAGGAAGTTGAATAAATCTCATAGGAGTTGTGAGTAAGAAGATATCCCACTTCTATCCAGATGATTCCAGATTAGCCTGTTCGGACATATGGCAATATCTTCATGATTCTTATCAAACCAGGATGAACCACGATCTAAGAAGATTTATTTGGAACCACTAATCAGTGGAGAATAACCAGGAAGTTGAATAAATCTCATAGGAGTTGTGAGTAAGAAGATATCCCACTTTCTATCCAGATGATTCCAGATTAGCCTGTTCGGACATATGGCAATATCTTCATGATTCTTATCAAACCAGGATGAACCACGATCTAAGAAGCTTTATTTGGAACCACTAATAAGTGAAGAATAACCAGGAAGTTGAATAAATTCATAGGAGTTGTGAGTAAGAAGATATCCCACTTTCTATCCAGATGATTCCAGATTAGCCTGTTCGGACATATGGCAATATCTTCATGATTCTTATCAAACCAGGATGAACCACGATCTAAGAAGCTTTATTGGACCACTAATCACTGGAGAGAATAACCAAAAAAGTTGAATAAATCTCATAAGAGTTGTGAGCAAGAAGATATCCCACCTTCTATCCAGATGATTCCAGATTAGCATGTTCGGACATATGCCATTATCTTCATGATTCTTATCAAACCAGGAAGAACCACGATCTAAGAAGCTTTATTTGGAACACTAATCACTGGAGAATGACCAGGAAGTTGAATAAATCTCATAGGAGTTGTTGTTGAGATGAAGCGTAGAAGCATAAGAGTAATCAGAGGAGAAGAAGAGATTCAAATGATACAAGGAAGTGGTGTTACCTTGGAACACAAGTATGGTCGTACAACTTGTGAGACAAGGCAACACTACAACTTGTAAACGAGACTTGAACAGCAAGAAGATCCTTCCCAAGTCGCCTCTGATGTGTTTGAAAGAAGAGAGAGACGTTGGAGAGTAAAGACAAGAAGGAGGATGTCGGCAAGAGTTTAATAATGTTTTCACTCTTGCCTTGGAGCCGTTCATGAGAGGTCGCTATCCAAGACCAGGCGACTCTCTCTCTCTCTCATTTGTTTATGTGTTTCTCCTTTGTTCTCTTATGCTCAGAATGTCGATATATCTATGTTGTATGTGAACCATTTGTAGTTAAGTGAATAGAAACAATGAAACCACTTCACTAAACTCTCTCTCGGATTCTCTCAATCTCACTCTCTTAGTTACTCATTCTCATCAATCTTCACTCTTAATCTTTAATTCTTACATGGTATCAGAGCTCTCTTGCTCTTGAGACCTTAATTCCTTTTTCACTTCCGCATAACCTCTGTTCTTAACTTTCCTTTTTTAGCAAAATTTCTTTGTGTTCTTGAGTGTTCTTCACTTACCACTCCAGAATTTGCCAAAAATGGAAAAGTCATCCAAAGTCTCCATTCCGGTTACACTCACTGGTGTAAACTATCTCTTGTGGTCTAGGCTTGTTAAAACAGCCTTGGGAGGAAGAGGTCTCTGTTCTCACATAACAGAAGACAAGCCCTCTAAAGAGACTGTCCAAGGAGGGGACAGTACTGAAGTTGTGGTTGCTACCGAAGACAAGTGGGATCAGGAGGATCTCTTGGTGTTGTCTATCATCCAAAGCAGCCTTGACGCACCAATCCTGGAAGCTTACTCTTACTGTGAGACTCCCAAAGAGTTGTGGAACACTCTTCAGAAGGTGTATGGCAACATATCAAACTTGAGTAGAGTGTTTGAGGTCAAGAGGGCCATTAGCTCACTCCACCAAGAAGACATGGATTTCAACCAGCATTTCGGCAAGTTCCGAGCCTTGTGGGCTGAGTTGGAGATGCTGAGGCCATGTACTGTGGACCCAAGCATACTTAAAGACCGGAGAGAAGAAGACAAGGTGTTTGCCTTGCTCCTCACCATGAACCCCGGTTACAACGACCTCATTAAACACTTGCTGAGGGCCGAGAAGCTACCAACCTTGGAAGAAGTATGCTCTCAAATCCAGAAGGAACAAGGGTCGGTGGGACTCTTTGGAGGTAAAGGAGAGCTTGTGTTGGTGAACCAAGCTGAAGGCACAGCAAACAAGGGTCAGTACAAGCCGGAGGACAAGAAAGTGTGGGTTTGTGACCATTGCAAGAAGAAAGGGCATGGCAAGGACAAGTGCTGGATCCTCCACCCTCACCTCAAGCCAATGAAGTTCAGGACTCCTCACAATGATGCAAGAGCCAACTACTCTGGTGAGATGGGTGAACCAAGCACCCCAAACACCACACGAGCTATCACAAACACCAATCCAGCTGGTGAAGGCAAAGCGCTTGTATCAAGCAACTCCAGTACCTTGAGAATCACTCCTGATGATACCATCAAGAGATCTGACATTGAGGCTCTCATCAGGGCTCTCAAGGACCACTCTGGTAACATCTTTGGTACCTCTTTACATGCTACTAATATTGACTATTCCTTGAATGCGATCGCTAGCTCTAAAATGAACAAACCTTTAGTGATTGATTCAGGGGCCAGTCATCATATGATAAGTGATCTAGGGTTGATTAAAAATATTGTTCCTGCCCTAGGAAATGTGTGTGTAGCTAATGGAGAGTTGGTTCCTATTAAAGGGGTGGGTGATCTTAGGATATTTGAAAAAGACTCTAAAGCCTTTTATATGCCTAGTTTCACTTCCAACTTGTTATCTGTAAAAAGGGTTGCCACTGATTTAAATTGCCATGTTACCTTCACTCCTAATGATGTTTTGTTTCAGGATATTGAAACTAGTAGGTTGCTTGGCAAAGGTGTAACCAAGGGAGACTTGTACTTGCTTGAAGACACTAAGCTTGCTTCCGATTTATCTCTTGCTTTAAATTCATGTTTTAATTTCCCTAAAGATGTAATGTGGCATGCTAGATTAGGTCATCCTCACTCTCGTGCTTTGAACATCATGTTGCCTAGTATTTCCTTTCAAAAAGATTGTGAAGCTTGTATCTTAGGAAAGCATTGTAAAACTGTGTTCCCTAAATCGAGTACTATCTATGAATGTGCCTTTGATTTAATTCACTCTGATGTTTGGACTGCACCATGCGCATCTAGGGAGTTTCATAAATATTTTGTGACATTCATAGATGAGAAAACCAAGTATACTTGGATCACCTTGCTTCAATCAAAGGATAGGGTGTTAGATGCGTTTATAAATTTTCAAAATTATGTGTCTAACCATTACAATGCCAAGATAAAAATTTTGAGATCAGATAATGGTGGGGAATACACAAGCACCGCATTTAAACAACACCTATCCAAGCATGGAGTGATCCATCAAACAAGCTGTCCATACACTCCACAACAAAATGGAGTGGCTGAGAGAAAGAATAGGCACCTTATGGAGGTTGCTAGGAGTATGATGTTCCACATGAATGTGCCCAAGAGGTTTTGGGGCGATGCAGTGATGACAGCATGCTACCTGATCAACAAGATACCAACCAAAATCTTGCAAGATCAGTCACCACATGAGGTATTAAACAAATATCGTCCATCTATAGATCACCTTCGGGTATTTGGGTGTGTGTGCTTTGTTTTGATTCCAGGACAACAAAGAAACAAGCTGGAACCAAAGAGCACCAGAGCCATGTTTATAGGCTACTCTCCTCACCAAAAAGGATATAAGTGCTATGTGCCAGATACCAAGAGGGTTCTAGTATCCAGGGATGTGAGGTTTGTTGAGTCCAAAGGCTACTATGCAGAAAAGAGTTGGGATGAAGTAAAAGACTTGTCTCAATCAGCATCAGATAGGGCCGAGAACTTGAGAAGAGTTATGAGGGGCATTGGCATCAGTATACCAGGAGGGAATACAACAGCTGAGTCAAGCCCTCATCAGGAGGGTTCCACAAGCAATAGAGACCAGGAGGGTCCTAGTAATGAAGCTGCTGCGGATGCTCCTCTTGATCCTGAGGGGGGGAAGGTAACTGAGATACAACCACAAAGCTCAGTTTCTCATGATCAAGCAGAGCAACCAGAAGGATCAGTGGGTAGCAGAGATCAGATGGATAATGAGGCTACAACACTAGAAGAACCAGCTCAAGCGCAACCACCAAGAAGAAGTGAGAGGATCAGACGCCCGCCAACAGATTGGGTGAATACAAGAGTGTATTTCAACTCACAAGCCGTGGCTCATCCCATCCAAGCCACATGCTCTCTAGCTCAGTTTCCCGAGAACCACCAAGTCTTTATGGCAAATGTGGATCAAGAATTCATTCCGAGAAGCTATAAAGAAGCCATGGAGATAGATGAATGGAGAGAGTCTGTGGAGGATGAGATGGGGGCTATGGAGAAGAATGGAACCTTCTTTGAGAGTGAACTTCCCAAAGGCAAGAAGGCAGTGACCAGCATGCTTTTGTTCACAATCAAGTATCTAGCTAATGGGAAACCTGAAAGGAAGAAGACCAGGCTAGTAGCAAGAGGCTACACCCAAGTGTATGGTGAGGATTATCTAGAAACGTTTGCTCCAGTAGCAAAGTTACACACCATAAGGGTTGTGCTCTCCCTTGCTGTGAATTTGGAATGGGATCTTTGGCAAATGGATGTCAAGAATGCATTCTTACAAGGAGAACTAGAAGATGAAGTATACATGCGCCCACCACCTGGAATGGAAAGCATGGTCAAACCTGGCAATGTTTTGAGACTGAGGAAAGCAATATATGGGCTGAAGCAATCCCCAAGAGCCTGGTATCACAAGCTGAGCTCAACACTGAATGGAAGGGGCTTTGTAAAATCTGAGGCTGATCACACCTTGTTCACTCTGACCAGCAAGCAAGGGATCATTGTTATACTCATCTATGTAGATGATATAATCATCACAGGCAGTAACAAAGAAGGGATCAGCTCAACCAAAGCATTTCTTAAAGCAACATTCGACATCAAGGACTTGGGAGAGCTCAAGTACTTCCTAGGGATTGAGATTTGCAGATCTAAGGAAGGGCTGTTCCTATCTCAAAGAAAATACACTTTGGATCTGTTAAAACAAGCTGGTGATCTTGACAGTAGAGCTGCTAAAACACCACTAGAAGAAGGATACAAGGTGATGCGTGAGGGGGAGATAGAAGATAAGCCATATGGAGATGTCAGGAACTATAGGAAAATGGTGGGAAAGCTCATCTATCTAACCATTACAAGACCGGATGTATGCTTTGCTGTGAACCAAGTCAGTCAGCACATGCAAGCGCCAAAGATGCACCATTGGAACATGGTGGAAAGGATTCTGAGATACCTAAGAGAGGCACCAGGACAAGGAGTATGGCTAGGGTGTAACAAGAGCACTGAGATAGTGGGGTACTGTGATGCAGATTGGGCTGGAGACAGAGTGGACAGGAGGTCTACTACTGGATATTGTACCTTCATAGGAGGCAACTTAGTCACTTGGAAGAGCAAGAAGCAGAAGATAGTCTCATGCTCTAGTGCAGAAGCTGAGTATAGAGCAATGAGGAAACTCACCAGTGAGTTAATCTGGATGAAGAACCTGCTAAGGGATTTGGGAATTGAAAGCAAAGATCCCATCACAATGCATTGTGATAACCAGGCAGCCATCCATATAGCCTCCAACAATGTGTTCCATGAAAGAACCAAACACATTGAAGTTGATTGCCATAAAGTCAGACAAGCAGTGGAGCAACGCATCATACTGCCATGTTACACCAGAAGTGAAGAGCAACTGGCAGACATCTTCACCAAAGCTGCAAGCCGAAAGGTCTGTGAGTTCATCCATTCAAAGCTTGGACTCATAGACATATCATCTCACTGATTCTCTCCTTCATGAAGTGTTCTACTCTTTTTCCTTGGCGTGGTTTTTGTCCCATGAGGTTTTACCATGCTAAGGTTTTAATGAGGGAATGCTTCATGACTTCCAAGCTTGACTTGTTTCACATGGTCAAGCTTGAGGGGGAGTGTTGAGATGAAGCGTAGAAGCATAAGAGTAATCAGAGGAGAAGAAGAGATTCAAATGATACAAGGAAGTGGTGTTACCTTGGAACACAAGTATGGTCGTACAACTTGTGAGACAAGGCAACACTACAACTTGTAAACGAGACTTGAACAGCAAGAAGATCCTTCCCAAGTCGCCTCTGATGTGTTTGAAAGAAGAGAGAGACGTTGGAGAGTAAAGACAAGAAGGAGGATGTCGGCAAGAGTTTAATAATGTTTTCACTCTTGCCTTGGAGCCGTTCATGAGAGGTCGCTATCCAAGACCAGGCGACTCTCTCTCTCTCTCATTTGTTTATGTGTTTCTCCTTTGTTCTCTTATGCTCAGAATGTCGATATATCTATGTTGTATGTGAACCATTTGTAGTTAAGTGAATAGAAACAATGAAACCACTTCACTAAACTCTCTCTCGGATTCTCTCAATCTCACTCTCTTAGTTACTCATTCTCATCAATCTTCACTCTTAATCTTTAATTCTTACAGCTTCTTGGTACATAGCTCTCATCTAAGCTTACTTGAAATGCACAATGTTCTTCCGGGAAGTGAGCAAAAGAACACACAGCTTGGGAAGGATGCTCCACAGCCTGGGCATTGTAGTACACTCTCGTGTTTACCCAGTTGGAAGCATCCCTCTTAACTCGTGTGCTCCTTCTCAAGATTGGTTCTGGTTCCTGCTCTTGCAATGGCACTTGATCTCCATGCTGAGGTGAACTCTCTTGTGCATCTCCACTTTCTTCAAGCTGACTCTCTTCAGCTCCACCATGCTGATCACTTGGTTCCACACCTTGATCATGAGAACCAGAGCTTTCCTCTCCACTTGAGCTATCTCTGGTTTCACTTGGTGAACTCTCTCTGGTTTCATTCCCCCCCACATGATCAAGTTGGGGACTATGTTGACTCGGACCCGGCACTCCTTGCTCTCTTGATGCTGATCCCATATTCTGATCCTGGGTCATATTGATTCCAAGACCCTCCAAGATGGTTCTCAATGTAGAAGCTCTATCTGAGGTAAGATCCTTCAAATCTTCCTGATTCTGCTCCTCATAGTAACCTCTTTCTTCTATGAACTTGACTTCTCTTGATACAAACACTCTTCTTGTGTCAGAATCATAACACTTGTACCCCTTTTGACTTGAGGAATACCCAATAAACATAGCCTTCACACTCCTAGCTTCAAGTTTGTTTCTCATCTCTCCAGGCACCATCACATAACAAAGGCAACCAAACACTCTCATATGCTCCAAAGAGGGCTTGTACTTGTTCAATACCTCAAAAGGAGCTTTCCCTTGCAGCACCAAAGTAGGGGTTCGGTTAATCAAGTAACAAGCTGTAGTCACAGCATCACTCCAGAACCTCTTAGGAACTCTAGACTGAAGCATCATTGTTCTTGCTACCTCCATGAGATGTCTATTCTTCCTCTCAGCAACTCCATTTTGCTGTGGAGTGTATGGACAACTCGTTTGATGCAAGATCCCATGCTGTGCTAGATGTTGCTTGAATGCATTGCTAGTGTACTCTCCTCCATTATCAGACCTGAAAATCTTTATCTTGGCATGATATTGGTTAGTTACATAAGCTTGAAAAATTTTAAATACATCAAGAACCCTATCTTTGGTTGGAATGAGTGTTAGCCAGGTGTATTTGGATTTTTCATCAATGAAAGTGACATAATACCTATAATTATCTCTAGACAAGCAAGGAGAGGTCCAAACATCAGAGTGAATAAGATCAAAGCAGTTCTCATAAACAGTAGAAGAGTTTGAAAACACAGTTTTACAATGCTTGCCCAAAATACAAGCTTCACAATCATTATTCTCAAAAGAAACACCTGGCAACATCAGTTTAAAAGCCTTATTATGAGGGTGTCCTAGTCTAGAATGCCACAATGCATTTTTACTCAAACTAGAAGTGGGAAAAGAGGTAAACGAGCAGCTAAATTTGGAAACAGGAGCAAGATCTTCAAGCAAATACAAATCATCCTTGGTCACTCCTTTTCCAATCAACTTGCTGCTTTTAATATCCTGAAACTTCACATCATCAGGGCTAAAGATCACATTGCATTGTAAATCAGTAGCACATCTCTTGACAGATAATAAATTTGAAGTGAAATCAGGCATATAAAGAGCTTTAGACTCTTTATCAAACAACTTGAGACTTCCTATTCCTTTAATAGGAATCCTATCACCATTTGCTATCATCACATGACCACTATATGGGAGAATGTCCTTGATCAACTTAGTATCACTAATCATATGATGAGATGCACCAGAATCAACTATCAAGGGCTTAGCAGCATGAGAACTAGCAATAAGAGCAAGGATACTAGATGGTTTCAATGCATGATCAGTCTTAGCAATACTAGCAAACCTAGGATGATTATGCATTTCTTTTACACTCGGATGCATCCTATCAATGCTCATGATCTCCATAGGAGATTCTATCAACCTAGCACCAAAAGAGTACTCAAGAGTGTTACCAAAGTTACCATGATCCTTGAAAAGCTTTATGAGAGCATCAAGGTCAGATTTCTTGAGGTACTCTTGCTCATGGTTGTTGCGGATGGTAGGAGTGCCCGAGTAAGCCACTAGAGACTTGCCATCACCACTGTCTCGCCCCTCCATCATCTCATGGTTTTTGCTAGTACTTGCTGCACTTGGTCCACCACTTGAACCATCAGACATGTTTGCCCTTTCCCTTGCCTCGCGATCCTTCAAGAACTTGGCTGGCTTCATGTGTGGATGGAGAATCCAACACTGACTCTTCTTATGGCCTTGCTTCTTGCAGTGATCACAGGTTCCATTGAACTTCCTCTCCTCATACTTTCCATGCGCAGCTTTGTTTGCTTGAGCAGCTTCTCCTAGCTCTCCTTGTGTGGCTTGATTTGCCAATGATAGCTCATTCTTCTTGCTGAACAGTCCTATGGAACCTTGTTCCTTTTGAATCCGAGCACACACTTCTTCAAGATCCGGGAGGTTATCTTCTCTTAACAACTTCATTACCAAGCCATTGTAGACCGGGTTCAATGTAAGTAGCAAGCCAAAGACTTTGTCTTGCTCCCTTCTCTTGTTTAGCTCATCAGCATCAGTTGTGCTCGGCCTCAGCATCTCTAGTTCAGACCATAGTGATCTAAACCTTCCCAAGTGCTTAGTGAACTCCATGTCTTCTTGAACCAAGTGATTGATGGCATGCTTCACTTCAAACACTCGGCTAAGGTTTGATGTATTGCCATACACCTTCTTGAGAGTGTCCCACAACTCCTTAGCTGTCTCACAATAGCTGTAAGCTTCCAGTATGGGTGGATCGAGTGATGCGTGAAGAACAGACATCACCAGCATGTCTTCTTGCTCCCATTTTGATGTGATCATGGGAAGCACCAAGGAATGGAAGCATGAACCTGAACCTGAAGAGCTTGTAGATGAGGATGCAACATTGAAGAATGCTTGGAAACAAGAAGATTACATTGGTCTTGGCCGAAGCTTGATCATCCAAGACACCTTTACCATCATTCAAGCTACTCCACCTTCAAGCTGATCATCATCTAGGCAAGTAGCTTGTGTGTGCTCTTTTCCTAACCTTTGGTTTTGTCCCACTGGGTTTTCCAAAGGAAGGTTTTTAACGAGGCCACAAGTCTACTTCTCCTATCTCCTAGATGATTGATCTTGGTCTGTCCACATGAAGACTTTATATTATTTTTATAGCTATGTTTTTATTTCATCTTTAGTTTTCGAAAACTCTTTAATGCTTGGTCTTTGTTTAGTTTCCAAGGGAGCCTGTTCCCTTTAATTTTCTTTCTAGTTTCGAGACCTTGTGCATGTACAAGGGCCTCTCTTTATATTGTGGTCGTGACCCTGCTTGATCATTATGCAATCTTTTATCAAAACCTTTTGGTTCTTTTCTCTCTTGTCGTGAGTGAGTGGCTGGTGAGTAGTATCCAGTCTGTTGGTGTGTAATATCCAACGCCCAAGGTGTCTAAGGAGGTGTGTCATATCCAATCTAGCCATCTAAAAGTGTCAAGGAGTCTCTTCCGCAACTCTTTGAATCATCCATCGATCCACATGCCTTGAGAAACTTGAGTCTTTTGATTCGTTTTTGCAAGGATTATCCCATCTGTTCCAGAGCCTTCCTAGGATCGTATCAAGTGGTATCAGAGCAACTCTGGAAGGGAAGTGTTCATCTTTCTCTCTGATTTTCGTTTTGTCTCTTGAGATTCTGTTGAGAGTTGATAGATCTGTGTTTCTGTTGTTGTCATCTGATAAATCTGAGAACTTTTATCATAGATCTGTTGTAGTCTCTTCATTTTCACTTTGATTTCGTGTTGATCTCTGTTATTTGTTTCCAAATCTGATAGAATAGAATTGTTTGATCTTGTTTCTAGTGTTAGAGTTTTCGGATCCTTGTTGCAGAAGTAATCGATTTGCTTAATCTCTCTCTGTTTTGGATTTGTGTGATTCTGATCTGTTCTTATTGCTTTGAACATAATCTATCTTATTTGATTTGCTGTGAACTACTTACTGGCTGTGTTCTTTTTTTTTGTCTCAGGTACAATGGCAAGAGATCATGAAGGAAGAATCAACACTGCCAAGACTGCTACTTTGCAGAAAATTATGAAGTTCAGAATGGAACAGCAGCAGATACACGAGGAGCATATGCAGCAAAGGAGAAGCAGATTATCCAGAGATGAGTACAAGCCAAGAGGGTATGGTAAGTTGGAGAGAAACCAGAAGCATGCTGTTGTTATCAAAGACACTCCACAACAAAGAAGGTTTGAAAGAGACAAGTGGAGCAGAGATTGCAGCCAACCATCTGAGACAAAGCTTTATCCTTCAAAATCGGTTCAGAAACAACCAGACAGCAAGAGATCTCGTTCATCTAGTAATATGGGTTCATCTAGCAAGAAACCAATCACTTACAGCAAGGAGAAGACAGTCTCTAAGCCATTTAGAGGAGATAAACAATTCTGTTTATTCAGTGAAAAAGATAAGGAGGCTTTGTTACAAGTAATGATGGATGTGGAGAGGCAATTCAAAAGGAGCAACACAACACGTGCAGCCATTGAAACACAGCATCAGGAACCAGTTACTACTGTCTCAGATCTCAAAGATACAGAACCGGAATCAGCTGCACCTATTCAAGAAGATCAAGCCAAAGTATCATCTCCTATCAATCAGAAAGAAGAGCAACCAGTTCAGGACGTCATGGTTCCTTTTATGCAAACTGTAGTAGAAGAGAAAGAACCCAAGGAACCACAAGAAGATCATGGAGTGATGCAACTGATTGTCTTTGATCCATGTGATTTCCAAAAGACATTCTTGGGAACTTTTCTGATCTGTCCTTTTGTTTGGAACAAGACCAGAGCTGTGGAGCTATCAAGACACGAATTGGGCTTGAAGAATGTTGTATTTGAGCCTGGAGGAGAGTTGTGGAATCACAGGAAAAATAGCATATTGTTTGAAAAGAAACCGGCAGCAACAACAAGTGATTTTGGTGATCTTTTACCATATGGAGATGAAGGAGTTACTGGAGAAATTGGTGAAGTGATCACTGGACCAGGAGAAGAACTCATGTTGTCTTCTCAACTCAAGGAGAAACCACCAGATCAACTTAGCTCACAGCAAACACCAAAGCAACCAACCCGAGGTATCTATCTAAACTCAAAGAAAAATATGAAACCTGATTTGCTTGCTGTTGGAACAGGTCAAACTGTGTTGAGCTCTACACTTTTCGAAAAGAGGGTCTATAGTTATCAGAGTATCAATGATGAGTCCTTGGCTAAGTTGGAAATGCAACAAGCAAACCTTGAAAGCTGTCTAGCCGCCAGCTTTAACATAGGAGCAGTCCGAGGGACATATCTCAACAACTACAAGGAATTAATCAGCAAACTCGACTGCCATGGAAACTTAACTCATCAGGGTCTCACGTCGAAGTGGAATCATGTCCAAAGCTTCTCAGATGAAAGCGTTATGGGTTCTACAAGTCGGCTGATCCTCTGTGTGCTTTGTTTGAATTTTTCTGAGTTCAAAATATCTCAATCCTATCTATGGCGACCAGGTGAGCATCCTAAGGTAATTGATCATGTTTTCAATAATTCTTTTATTGATTACACAAATATGATGCACTTGTTTTTGTCAAAAGAGCCTTGTGCAGATTATATGGAAGCTTGGAAGCAATCAAGGAGAAAGAACAAGGATGAGGAAGACAAGCGGTTCAAGCCACCTGATCTGGATCAGGAGAAATACCCAGACGTCCATGGCTTTATCACCATCAAAGAAGCACCTCCAGATGAAGCATACAAGCCAGAACCAAGCAGAAACAAATTTGGGATAAGACTCTTACTCTTTGATAAACTTTTATGTGCTAACTTGTTTTGTTTCATTGCATCAGGAGTAAGGAGAGCTAACTGGATCAGTGTTTCCTCTATATCCGAATCAAACAGCAACAATGCCTATCTAAGAGGCTTGCAAGGTAAGTGTAATCTGATTTCAAACTTCTATGTTACTAATTTGGTCCCCTTTATTGCAGGTAAAGCAGATTTGAGGTCAAATCTTTTTGAAGAGGGAGGGGATGATGTGATCATGGGAAGCACCAAGGAATGGAAGCATGAACCTGAACCTGAAGAGCTTGTAGATGAGGATGCAACATTGAAGAATGCTTGGAAACAAGAAGATTACATTGGTCTTGGCCGAAGCTTGATCATCCAAGACACCTTTACCATCATTCAAGCTACTCCACCTTCAAGCTGATCATCATCTAGGCAAGTAGCTTGTGTGTGCTCTTTTCCTAACCTTTGGTTTTGTCCCACTGGGTTTTCCAAAGGAAGGTTTTTAACGAGGCCACAAGTCTACTTCTCCTATCTCCTAGATGATTGATCTTGGTCTGTCCACATGAAGACTTTATATTATTTTTATAGCTATGTTTTTATTTCATCTTTAGTTTTCGAAAACTCTTTAATGCTTGGTCTTTGTTTAGTTTCCAAGGGAGCCTGTTCCCTTTAATTTCTTTCTAGTTTCGAGACCTTGTGCATGTACAAGGGCCTCTCTTTATATTGTGGTCGTGACCCTCCTTGATCATTATGCAATCTTTTATCAAAACCTTTTGGTTCTTTTCTCTCTTGTCGTGAGTGAGTGGCTGGTGAGTAGTATCCAGTCTGTTGGTGTGTAATATCCAACGCCCAAGGTGTCTAAGGAGGTGTGTCATATCCAATCTAGCCATCTAAAAGTGTCAAGGAGTCTCTTCCGCAACTCTTTGAATCATCCATCGATCCACATGCCTTGAGAAACTTGAGTCTTTTGATTCGTTTTTGCAAGGATTATCCCATCTGTTCCAGAGCCTTCCTAGGATCGTATCACATTTCTCCATGGCTTCATCCGGAGCTTCTTCTCCATCTTCTCCTTGTGTAATAAGCATTGCCTTTGGAGCTACTCCTGGTATGATATGCTTCCAAAGTCCCTTACACCCAATAGTGGTTCTCACCATCCGAGACCACACCAAATAGTTTGTTCCCTTGAAACAAACCGCAATCTTCATGTTGTTGTTGTTCATCCCACTCTCCATGTCGCAAGATGAACCCTTTTGTCTTGTATCTTACTTGAACTTGTGTTGTAGATCTTGAAACCGCTTCTCACGAACCAGACTTGAATCCACAACCTTCTACTAAGCTTTCCCGAACCAAACTTGTGCAAAGAAACTCCTCACACCACAAAGAAACAAACTTGAGCTCAAACCCGACTTGATCTTCAAACCTCAAGAACACTTCTCTTTGGATCTTCACAAGGAATCACCAAAGAGACCAAACGAACTCAGACTTCTTTCAACCTGGCTCTGATACCATATTATTTTGTGTAATCTGAGTGTTAAAGAAGATTAAAGGAGATTGAAAGAGATTAAGAGACTAAAGTGTCAAGAAGTGTTCTTGGATTTAATAGTAAATAGTAACCAAGACTAGAGAGAAATTAGACTTAACTTGCATAATCTTATTAATGTGGTGAGATTACAAATATATAGTAAGAGAGAGATCAATGGTTTGCGCAATGAACCTAGACAAAATACTATGTAAAGCATGTGAAGTCAACAAGGCAGGCTGGCTCGGTTTGAAATGAATGGCTGAGATAGCACACATGCTTTGGACCTTTACAGCCTGTCCAAAGCTGGAGTGGCGCGCATCTTCCTTCCCTTGAGTGTGCAACGGTCTGATCACTGTGCTAAGACTCTCTTCCAAACCAAACCACTTGCCATCCCTTCTCACTTGCCCGGGTAACTTCTTTTCACCTTTCACTATTACAGTAACTTCTTATTTACTGTGGTAACTAAAAGTTACTGTAATAGTGCCAACTCCAAATATGCTCAACACTTCTTCTCTTCTCTTATTACCACTTCATCTCAACACTATCCAGATGATTCAGATTAGCCTGTTCGGACATATGCCATTATCTTCATGATTCTTATCAAACAGGATGAACCACGATCTAAGAAGCTTTATTTGGAACCACTAATCAGTGGAGAATAACAAGGAATTTTAACTAATCTCATAGGAGTTGTAAGTAAGAAGATATCCCACTTTCTATCCAGATGATTCCAGATTAGCTTGTTCGGACATATGGCAATATCTTCATGATTCTTATCAAACCAGGATGAACCAATATGTAAGAAGCTTGATTGGGAACCAGTAATCAGTGGAGAATAACCAGGAAGTTGAATAAATATCATAGGAGTTGTGAGTAAGAAGATATCTCACTTTCTATCCAGATGATTCCAGATTAGCCTGTTCGGACATATGCCATTATCTTCATGATTCTTATCAAACCAGGAAGAACCACGATCTAAGAAGCTTTATTTGGAACCACTAATCAGTGGAGAATAACCAGGAAGTTGAATAAATCTCACAGGAGCTGTGAGTAAGAAGATATCCCACTTTCTATCCAGATGATTCCAGATTAGCCTGTTCGGACATATGCCATTATATTCATGATTCTTATCAAACCAGGATGAACCACGATCTAAGAAGCTTTATTTGGAACCACTAATCAGTGGAGAATAACCAGGAAGTTGAATAAATCTCATAGGAGCTGTGAGTAAGAAGATATCCCACTTTCTATCCAGATGATTCCAGATTAGCATGTTCGGACATATGGCAATATCTTCATGATTCTTATCAAACCAGGATGAACCACGATCTAAGAAGCTTTATTTGGAACCACTAATCACTGGAGAATAACCAGGAAGTTGACTAAATCTCATAAGTGTTGTGAGCAAGAAGATATCCCACCTTCTATCCAGATGATTCCAGATTAGCATGTTCGGACATATGCCCATTATCTTCATGATTCTTATCAAACCAGGAAGAACCACGATCTAAGAAGCTTTATTTGGAACCACTAATCACTGGAGAATAACCAGGAAGTTGAATAAATCTCATAGGAGTTGTGAGTAAGAAGATATCCCACTTTCTATCCAGATGATTCCAGATTAGCCTGTTCGGACATATGGAAATATCTTCATGATTCTTATCAAACCAGGATGAACCACGATCTAAGAAGCTTTATTTGGAACCACTAATCAGTGGAGAATAACCAGGAAGTTGAATAAATCTCATAAGTGTTGTGAGCAAGAAGATATCCCACCATCTATCCAGAAGATTGTTGAAATGGGTTAAGAAGAAAGTAATGAGGGATACTTATGAGTTTGAGAAAGAGTGAGGAGAAATGAGACTTGTGCATTATTAGGGATGGTACTGACTAGTACGGATCTGTACGGACTAGTACGGACCATCCCGAGTCAAGACTTCATTTGATCACTCTTGATGCATATTGAGGTTGTGCAAAGATAGGGCAGGAAGTGTACGGACATGGTAAATCCGTACAGCTAAGTTACCGAGTGGTTAGTATGAAATGGAGAAGTAACCAAGTAAAGAGAAGTCTTGGAATCAAAGAGAGGGTTTGGTGTAGGATCAGACCGTTACAAGAGTAAAGGGATGGCGCGCCTTTGTCACAGCTTTGGACAGGCTGTAAAGCAAGGCCAAAGCGTGTGATGCATATGGTCCGCTCATTCAAATAGAGAGACTCCAACCATGCTGACTTCACATGCTTAGTATAGTAGCTTTTACTTTGCGCAAACCCTTGTATCCTCTCATATAAATATGTAACCTCATTGCTTAATAAGTATTATCACGATTTGCAACTCTCTCTCTCTAGTTCACAATGTTCTTCATGTTCTTCATACACCTTTACCCTTAAACTCATCTCGATTCACTTTATCTACTCAATACTACTAAAATATCATGGTATCAGAGCCAGGTTGGCTTTGGTATTGAGTTCGTGGTCTCTTCATCTTCATTTCTTCTTGTTCTCTTTTTTTGTTTTATCCAAAATCATCCAAGCTTTGTTCTGTTCTTCGCGGGTTCATAAAGTTTCAAGCTTTTAGTGTTCTTCACGGTGGGGTTCTTAGAGATTCAAACTCTGGTGTGTTCTTAGCGGTGGTGTTCCTTAAAGCTTCAGACTTTGGTTGGTGTTCTTCGCGAGTTGATTCAAGATCCAAACTTGGTGGTGTTCTTCGCGGGAAAAGTAAAGGTTCAAACTTTGGTGGTTGTTCTTCGGGGAAAAGTAAAGATTCAAACTTTGGAGTGTTCTTCACGGTTTGTCACTTAGAGTTATACACTTTAGTGTTTGTTGAGACAGTTCAAGCTTAAAGCTCTGTTCTTTGGTCGCTTTTCATCATCATGGATGGTTTCAAGATTGATGGAGGCAAGATTACGGTTCCAGTTGCTCTCAAGGGTGGTACAAACTACCTGTTGTGGTCAAGACTGGTGAAGACAGCTATTGGGAGGCTAGGGTTGTGGAGTCACATCACGGATGATGGTCCTACACCTGTGGTCAAGGATGGAGAAGGTCAGGAGGTGGAAAGGAACTCGCGGTTGCTGATAATAAGAAATGGATTCAAGAAGACCTGATGGTGTTGTCCGTGTTGCAAGGGTCACTTGAGCTACCTATCTTGGATGCTTACAGCTACTGCGAGACCCTAAGCACCTGTGGGAGACTCTCCAAAAGACATTTGGAAATGTCACTAATCTGAGCCGTGTGTTTGAGCTGAAGAAAGGCATCAACACCCTTGTGCAAGATGGTGAGGAGTTCACCAAGCATCTAGGCAAGTATAGGTCCATGTGGTCTGAGCTTGAATCGTTGAGGCCTAGCACTAATGACATGAGCGTGCTGATGGAAAGGAAAGAGCAGGATCAAGTGTTTGGTTTGTTGCTTACACTTGATCCGGCTTACAAAGATGTGATCAAACACATCTTGAGAGCACCAACATTACCATCAATGGAGGAAGTGTGTGCTCAGCTCCAGAAGGAAGAGGGATCTTTGGGTCTCTTTGGTGGCAAAGGAGATATGACCATGGCGCATAAAGCTGAAGAGATGCAAGCTAACAAGGCTGGTTACCAGGAGAAGTCATTTGGAGGCAATTGTGATCACTGCAAGCGCAAAGGTCACAAGAGGAGTCAGTGTTGGATATTGCACCCTCATCTCAAGCCGGCAAAGTTCAACAAGGAGCGTGAAGGGAGAGCAAACCTTTCTGCTGAGGCAAGTGAAGCGGGTCCATCTGGTTCTAGCTCCACAAGCAAGGCGGGTGAAAGTGAAGGCAAGCTCTCTCATCACTCCATTCAGCCGGGAAGAGCATGGAGCATGAGATGATAAGAAGATCCGACATTGATGCCCTGATCAAAGCCTTAAAAGAGTCTGGTAAACACCCTTGGTTACTCCTTTACTGCATATAAAACTGCTAGCATTGGTGATAGGGTGCTAGAATTGGTTGACCATTTGCGAACTGAAACTGAATCTGTTAGGAGTATTCATGCATTGAATGGTGAGATGGGAGCATATAGTACTCATATAGCTCGGAAACCCATCTTGAAACCTTTGATTGTTGATTCTGGTGCATCTCATCATATGATTAGTGATCATTCATTGATTAAAGAGATTGAACCTGCTCAAGGACATGTCATGATTGCTAATGGTGATAGGATACCTATTAGAGGTATTGGTAAGTTGAACTTGTTTAATAAGGAATCCAAAGCTTTGTTCATGCCTGAGTTCACTTCAAATCTCTTATCTGTCAAAAGGTGCACTAATGATCTTCAATGCAATGTCATCTTTAGTCCTAATTGTTGGAATGAAGAAGGAAGAAGCAGTAGCTGAGAGTGATCAAGGCAGCTTGTGCAAGTTTGTGCAAAAGAAATAATGTGCAAAGTTGGAACTGCCTTGAATCAACCAAAGAAGAATGTGCAAAATCAGGATCAAGATCAACAATGTGCAAAGTTGGGATCAAGATCAAGAATGTGCAAAGCTAGGGTCTGATTATGTTGGTGCAAAGATAGGGAGTTCCTGTCTACCAAGAATATTCTTCAGAAAGTATTGAAACTGTTTGGCGCCAAAGAGTTCGATTTGAATTCAAATGAGATCACATGTTGCCTTAGCCAAAGAGTTGTTAGACCTGTCACTTTCACTCCCTCTGGTTGTGCCACTGCCATACAGACTGTCCCAGCCAGCCTGCCCCTTCTGATTTACCTACAATATTATTTGTTTGATCTTTCCCTGTTTTATTAGTTGTTTAATTTGTTTGTTTGTGTTGTAACTTTGGCTATAAAGCCAGACCTCATGTATCACGAAATTGTTAAGCTGAGAGGGGGATTTCCCCTTTCTTCTTCACCATTATCTGGTCTCATTACAATCTCTCCAACTCTGGTTTCTCTATTCTCACAACATTCTCACAGATTTCTTAAACTCTCCATAATCTCTCATACTCTCTGAAGTGGAAGTTACTCTCTCCTTCACCAATTCTCTTATTCTCTGGTTACTTTACTCTCCATACTCTCTATTCTCTTGTACTCACGAGCTCAGTCTCACTCACCACTCTCAAACACTCTTATTCTCTGTTTTGCATACAATCTGTCCAGCAGACTCATTCTCTTGTCTTGCTCTTGTTCACTGACAACCAAACTCTCACATACACTCACACCACTTTCTCTGTCTATTCTCACATGGTATCAGAGCTCCCAAGCTCTTGAGATTCACAAAGTTTCCGCAAATCAAGTAACAAGCTCACCCTCACTGCTGTTAAAACCATTGGAGAAGTTTCTGTCTACTTTACTCTCCATACTCTCTATTCTCTTGTACTCACGAGCTCAGTCTCACTCACACTCTCAAACACTCTTATTCTCTGTTTTGCATACAATCTGTCCAGCAGACTCATTCTCTTGTCTTGCTCTTGTTCACTGACAACCAAACTCTCACATACACTCACACACCTTTCTCTGTCTATTCTCACATGGTATCAGAGCTCCCAAGCTCTTGAGATTCACAAAGTTTCCGCAAATCAAGTAACAAGCTCACCCTCACTGCTGTTAAAACCATTGGAGAAGTTTCTGTCTTGTTGGCTGTTCAATCTCTTCAAGAGGAAGAAGACTGCATCCATGGCATTCCAGTGACTTCCCAAGGTCTATCATCCTCCCTACTGCCAGTATGAAGAGATCTCTTGAAGAATGAAGGTTTTGGAGCTGTTTTGCAAGCAATACTCCAAACCAAGTCTGTACAAGCAATTTTCATGTTCTTTCCAAGATGGAGTCTCTCACTGTGTTCCAGAAGGTGGCATCTGGTAATCAGGAAGAAAGGAGGGGTCTTAAGCATGAGAGGTTCAAAGGGAAAGCACACACAAGGAAATGGAGTGGGGTAGAGAACCCTAACTCGAAATCTGTCAAGTTCAAGTGAACTGTGTGCCTTTGAGGTTCAAGGAACCAGCTCAGGTTCCTTGGTTGTAAGTTAACCTCCTAACCCTTAATAAAAGCTTGTGTAGTTATGTCTGGTTGTGTTGAGTGTTGTGCTTGGTATTCTTGGGACAGGTTCAAGTTGCTAGAGTTGTTGAACCTAGTTTCTGTCCCATGATACTTTAATTGTGTGTGTTGTTCTGTTTTAAATTATTTCTAAGTTTGCTAGCATGGTTATGACTAGTTCTTGTCTTAGATTAATTGTTTGAGTTATCTCTGGCCTAAGTGAGTTGGTTAGTCTCAGTTTCTGTTATGTTGCATTGCTAGAGTTCTAGGAGAGTTTCCTGAACTTGTAGTGCATTCTTGTGCTGTCTAGGGTGATTAGATGAGTTGTCTAGTCTCTGTTTTAAATTGAATTCATGCTCTGTTGCTGTTCAAATAATTTTTAAAAATAGCCTAAATGTCTTGTATTGATGAGTTATCATTCCTGTGCATTTAGAGAAGTTGGCTTGCGTGGATTTGAACTGAATGAGTTGTTTAGATTCTGTCCATTGCATTTTTCTTAAACATTGGGATCAGACTTGGTGAGTTATCAAGGGCTGATCCTAGTGTGTGTGGTCTGATTCTTGCTGGAGTTTGAGTGATGTTTCAGGTACACAAGTGTTGTCTCTGTCCATCATCAAATCAAGACAAAGAAGAAGGCTTTGCCCATGATGTTCAGAGCCTACACATGATGTATATTCCTGTTTAATCCAGAGCCTACACATGATGTATATTCCTGAGCATGGAGAGATTGTTGGTGAGGAAACCAGGTGGTAATAAGTGGGGGCTGAAATAAAATATGGCTGGGCTTTGAAGATACTTCAGGAAGGAGTATCGATGGAAAGGCAGACCAGTGTTTGATCAGCCACACACCAAGCTGGAGCTCCTCATATATTGCAAGAACCGGTTGAATTAAGCGCATGCCATTTGGTTGTTGAGCTCCTGGTTCAAAAGAAACACAAGAGGCAGTGGAGAAGAGGTCAAGGGAGGAACTGGTTGAATTAAGCGCAGCTGTAGGGGTGATGCGCTCCTTGTTCCAAGACTCAATGTTGCTCACTTCCAAGCTTGGTCCTTCACTCATTCTCTCCGGATCAAGCTTGAGGAGGGGTAATGGTGAGCAATCCTGAAGGTCCAGGTCGTCCACTGCCTTGCCTCAGTTCAAAAGGAGGATTCAAATGTCTAAAAGACACTCCTCATCAGTTCCATTCACTTATACGCAAGGGGAGTAACCAGTTCAATCTTTGAGTTGAAGTTTGATTGGTTTATGCCTTGAGAATTAATGCAAGTGTTTATGCATTGTGTTATAGGTACTTGGAGCTCTCTAGAGCAGATGCTGGATGTCCCTAAACCCTTTGAAGATGGCAAGTGGTCAGAAGAAAGGGGGAGACACCAAACTGGCTTAGAGAAGTGATCTGAGATGTTGGAGTGTGCAAGTTATGGAGTTCATCCTTGCAGCACAAGTCAGGCCATGATCCAGAGTCTAAGGACTCCACCATGAGTTATCTGAGTTCCTTAGATTCACTGGCCAATCCCCAGGCTGTGTTGAACTCTACTCTTTTCCCTTGCAAAGTTTTATCCCATGAGGTTTTCTTTGCAAGGTTTTTTAATGAGGGAGCTTCTTCATAGTTCCAAGCTTGCCCAAGGATCTCCTATGGTCAAGCTTGAGGGGGAGTGTTGGAATGAAGAAGGAAGAAGCAGTAGCTGAGAGTGATCAAGGCAGCTTGTGCAAGTTTGTGCAAAAGAAATAATGTGCAAAGTTGGGACTGCCTTGAATCAACCAAAGAAGAATGTGCAAAATCAGGATCAAGATCAACAATGTGCAAAAGTTGGGATCAAGATCAAGAATGTGCAAAGCTAGGGTCTGATTATGTTGGTGCAAAGATAGGGAGTTCCTGTCTACCAAGAATATTCTTCAGAAAGTATTGAAACTGTTTGGCGCCAAAAGAGTTCGATTTGAATTCAAATGAGATCACATGTTGCCTTAGCCAAAGAGTTGTTAGGACCTGTCACTTTCACTCCCTCTGGTTGTGCCACTGCCATACCAGACTGTCCCAGCCAGCCTGCCCCTTCTGATTTACCTACAATATTATTTGTTTGATCTTTCCCTGTTTTATTAGTTGTTTAATGTGTTTGTTTGTGTTGTAACTTTGGCTATAAAGCCAGACCTCATGTATCACGAAATTGTTAAGCTGAGAGGGGGATTTCCCCTTTCTTCTTCACCATTATCTGGTCTCATTACAATCTCTCCAACTCTGGTTTCTCTATTCTCACAAACATTCTCACAGATTCTCTTAAACTCTCCATAATCTCTCATACTCTCTGAAGTGGAAGTTAACTCTCTCCTTCACCAATTCTCTTATTCTCTGGTTACTTTACTCTCCATACTCTCTATTCTCTTGTACTCACGAGCTCAGTCTCACTCACACTCTCAAACACTCTTATTCTCTGTTTTGCATACAATCTGTCCAGCAGACTCATTCTCTTGTCTTGCTCTTGTTCACTGACAACCAAACTCTCACATACACTCACACACCTTTCTCTGTCTATTCTCACACTAATGATGTCAAGTTTCAGGATATTGAGAGCTGTAAAGCTCATTGGGCAAGGAACCTCAAGAGGAGATCTCTACTTGTTGCAAGACACTGCCCCTATTTCTTCTTCTAGTTGTTTATTAAGTTCTGCTTTTAGTAAAGGTGCATTGTGGCATTCTAGGCTAGGACATCCCCATGTTAGAGCCTTGAGCTTAATGTTACCAGGTGTCATGTTTAAGATAATGAGTGTGAGTCTTGTATTCTAGGAAAGCATTGTAAGACTGTGTTTCAAACATCTTCTACCATCTATGAAAAATGCTTTGATCTTGTTCATTCTGATGTTTGGACTGCTCCTTGCTTGTCTAGGGATAGTTATAAATATTTTGTCTCATTCATTGATGAAAAATCCAAATACACCTGGTTAACTCTTATCAAAACCAAAGACATGGTCCTTGATGCATTTAAAAATTTTCAAAATGTAATGTCTCTAACCAATATAATGCCAAGATCAAGATTTTCAGGTCTGATAATGGTGGAGAATACACAAGCAATGCATTCAAGATCATCTTGCTCAACATGGGATCCTACATCAAACTAGTTGTCCATATACACCCCAACAAAATGGGGTGGCCGAGAGAGAAGAACAGACCATCTCATGGAAGTCACTAGATCAATGATGTTTCATACTAGTGTACCTAAGAGATTCTGGAGTGATGCAGTTCTTGCCGCATGCTACCTGATCAACAGAACACCAACTAGAGTATACTAAAGGATCAGTGTCCTTATGAAGTCCTGAACCAATGTTAAGCCAGTGATTGAACACTTGAGAGTATTTGGCTGTGTATGTTTTGTACTGGTGCCTGAAAGGAGGAACAAACTTGAAGCCAAAAGCACAAGAGCTATGTTTGTAGGTTATTCTACAACACAAAAGGGCTACAAGTGTTTTGATCCGATCACAAGGAGAGTGATGGTGTCTAGGGATGTCAGGTTCCTGGAAGAGAAGTGTTTCTATGATGATAAGAAATGGGAAGACTTGGAAGACTTGTCTAGACCATCTGATAAGGCTGCAAGCCTTAGATTGATACTAGAAAGGATTGGATCAACATGTCCCAGGATCCAAGTGGTACAAACACCACTGCTGGAAATGAAGCTGAAGATACATCCCACATTGATCATGAGGGGGGAAATGAAGCTGAGGCTGGAGGTCAGGGAGATCAAAGCTCAGCAAATCCTGATCAAAGTGAGATGCATCAAGGAGGTGAGACTGACCAGGGAGATCAGTATAGAGAAGGTGAAGCTAGTGGAGGTCAAGAACATGAACCGGCAAGTACTACAAGTACTACACAACAAGAAGCTACCCAACCAGAAGCTGTTACTTCAGTACCATTGAGGAGAAGCACACGGGTGAAGAAGGATGCTTCCAACTGGGTAAACACGAGAGTGTACTACAATGCCCAGGCTGTGGAGCATCCTTCCCAAGCTGTGTGTTCTTTTGCTGAGTATCCAGAAGAGCATCAGGCCTTTATGGTGAGCTTGGATGAGAGTTATGTACCAAGAAGCTATGAAGAAGCTACGTTGATTCAGAATGGAGAGACTCAGTAAATGATGAAGCCAATGCCATGATCAAGAATGACACTTGGTATGAAAGCACATTGCCAAAAGGAAAGAGAGCAGTATCTTGTAAGTGGATCTTTACCATCAAGTACCTTCCTAATGGGAAGATAGACAGGAGAAAGACAAGACTTGTAGCTAGAGGATTCACTCAGACCTATGGAGAAGACTACTAATTTGATACTTTGCACCTGTTGCCAAACTTCACACCATTCGGGTAGTACTATCCTTGGCAGTGAACCAAGAGTGGGATCTTTGGCAAATGGATGTAAAGAATGCCTTCTTACAAGGGGAACTAGAGGATGAAGTCTACATGTTACCTCCCTCCTGGTCTTGAGGGAATGGTGAAGCCAGGCAATGTCTTGAGACTAAAGAAAGCTATCTATGGGTTGAAAGCAGTCTCCTAGAGCATGGTACAACAAGTTGAGTACCACTCTGAATGGAAGAGGTTCAGGAAGTGCGAACTAGATCACACTCTGTTCACACTTACTACCAAGTCAGGTATCATCTGTCTATTGGTCTATGTAGATGACATTATCATTACTGGTTCTGATAAGGCAGGTATACAAGAGACTAAAGACTTTTTAAAGTCTGTATTTGAGATAAAAGATTTAGGAGAAATGAAGTACTTCCTTGGTATTGAGCTATGTAGAGCTAAGGAGAGGATTATTCATTTCCCAAAGAAAATATACACTTGATCTATTGAGAGATGCAGGTGTACTTGGAGGCAAAACCGCAAGGAGATGCCAATGGAGGATGGCTATAAAGTCCCACGTGAGGGGGAGAGTGAAGACAGCAAGCCATTCCATGATCCAAAGCTTTTACAGAAAGCTAGTGGGTAAGCTGATTTACCTCACCATTACTAGACCTGATATTTGTTTTTGCTGTGAAACCAGGTAAGTCAACATATGCAACTACCTAAGGAGCATCATTGGAGAATGGTGGAAAGGGTTCTGATGTATCTAAATGGTACATCTGGTCAAGGAGTATGGATGGGGTGCAATGGAAGCACTGAGGTTGTAGGCTATTGTGATGCGGATTGGGCAGGAGACAGAGTAGATAGAAGATCTACAACTGGTTATTGCACATTCATTGGTGGGAACTTAGTCACACATGGAAGAGCAAGAAGCAGAAGGTGGTCTCATCTCATCAAGTGCTGAGGCTGAGTATAGGGCTATGCTGAAGCTCACCAACGAGTTGATTTGGATCAAAGGGATCCTGAAACACCTTGGAGATTGAGCAAGCTACACCAATGACCATGCATTGTGACAATCAAGCAGCAATACACATAGCTACCAACTCAGTGTTCCATAGAGGACAAAAGCACATTGAAGTGGATTGCCACAAGGTCAGGCAGATGATAGTTTTGGGAGTGATCTTGCCATGCTACACTAGAAGTGAAGACCAGTTAGCAGACATCTTCACCAAGGCTGAGAGACAGAAGACAATGGAATCCATCCATATCAGGTTGGGTCTCATTGATCTCTCATCAACACAGCTAGTCCCCTGATCATGAGATCTTTACTCTTTTTCCCTCATCAAAGTTTTGTCCCACTGGGTTTTCTTTGATGAGGTTTTAATGAGAAGATTCTCATGGTCCTTCCACTTAACTTGTTCCACATGGTTAAGCTTGAGGGGGAAGTGTTGAAATGGGTTAAAGAAGAAAGTAATGAGGGATACTTATGAGTTTGAGAAAGAGTGAGGAGAAATGAGACTTGTGCTATTATTAGGGATGGTACGGACTAGTACGGATCTGTACGGACTAGTACGGACCATCCCGAGATCAAGACTTCATTTGATCACTCTTGAATGCATATTGAGGTTGTGCAAAAGATAGGGCAGGAAGTGTACGGACATGGTAAATCCGTACAGCTAAGTTACCACGAGTGGTTAGTATGAAATGGAGAAGTAACCAAGTAAAGAGAAGTCTTGGAATCAAAGAGAGGGTTTGGTGTAGGATCAGACCGTTACAAGAGTAAAGGGATGGCGCGCCTTTGTCACAGCTTTGGACAGGCCTGTAAAGCAAGGCAAAGCGTGTGATGCATATGGTCCGCTCATTCATAAATAGAGACTCCAACCATGCTGACTTCACATGCTTAGTATAGTAGCTTTTACTTTGCGCAAACCCTTGTATCCTCTCATATAAATATGTAACCTCATTGCTTAATAAGATGATCACGATTTGCAACTCTCTCTCTCTCTAGTTCACAATGTTCTTCATGTTCTTCATACACCTTTACCCTTAAACTCATCTCGATTCACTTTATCTACTCAATACTACTAAAAACAAAGATTCCAGATTAGCCTGTTCGGACATATTCCATTATTATTCATGTTTCTTATCAAACCAGGATGAACCACGATCTAAGA
>NW_026616104.1:0-30434 GCF_000801105.2 Raphanus sativus
TGTTGGAATGATGTAGAGAATAAAGGTTATAAACATTAAACTTTCTGGTTATGGCATTCAAAGGAGAATTTTATGCTTTGGGAGGTCTAAATCTTTCTGGGAACAACTTCTTTGGAGTTTTACCAATATCTGTATAGCCTCCTTTGGTTCCCCTAGTTACATTTCTAGACCTCTCTTACAATCAATTCTCCGGTGAAATCTTAGCCAGTTTATGGAATATTACCTTTCTGAACTGTCTTACGCTTCCTCCGATCTAGCGTCGCTTAAGCGGCTCAACCAGTTCTCTGTGGCTACAATCAGCTGATCGGTCCTGGTCCAAATTCAACAATTCCTCGGATTTTGGACTGGAGAGTTTTGCTAATAACAAGGGCTTGTGTGGTCCGCCTATGGAGTATGGTGCACTGAACCGGAAGAAGAAATAATCCGGTTTGGGATGATCGTGGCAGCAGTTGGTGCGGCTGTATTTGGACCAGTAGGTGTGTTCTTAGACTGGTTCTTCAATGTAGGAAGGAGAAAACAAGGAAATATAGACACGGAGATGATCTCTTTGTACATTTGGGATTCAAACCACATGTTTTAGTCAAATCAATATCACATACTTTCTCCATCTTAATACAACGATATGCATCAGTATTAATGAATGGTTATAATCTACGCCTACATATACTTGAGAAAACTATGATATGTAACGTGGTTTGATCTTAACCTGAAACACCTTTTTTTTCTTAAAGTGTTTTCTTGAAGTTTCCAAAACATAATCAAAAGTTTTTAAAGTGGACACGCAAGTTTCTATTGAGTTTCTAATTAAATGAGATTTAAAAAACAAGTTTCTAATGAATTTTTTACACAGTTTTCAGGGAGATTTTGATTCTGAAACTTTTTGGGAATTGTGAAACATACCTTCATCCGAGTTTCTATGCAACCTATATTACTCCATACAGAAAATAGAACTGTTGTACTTAAATAGCGCATAGATTATTTCTTGGTTGAGAAATCTGACTATCAAAACATGGAAGTAATATAAAATGCAAAACTTTTATTTTTTCTAAAAAATGCAAAATTTGATTGCTTCTATGTTTAGTATTGAGGTTTATGTTCTCCACATGAGTTAATAATATGCCTGATTTTTCTGTTGATAGGCCATTTGCCAAAGGGCAGAAAGCATGTACCCTTTATGTGTACATAGGGGATATTGAGTAACAAGCCATAGTGGTGCTAGTGGTGAATTCTTGGGATCTCCTTGATGTGTTTGGGAGTTCACATGATTCCTGATTAATGACAGTGATTTACTTGGTTTTCTCACTGTAATGTGTGGTGTTCGATTCGGTCCGGACAATGTAAAGCAAATACTAAAAACCATGATTTTTCAGGGCCCCTAAACCAAAAATGGACAGGTGACTCATATTATTAAATCTTTGTTCCACGATTCAATATTAAAACAATGACTTATCTCAAGTCTCCTCCCTAAACTGCGTTTATGGACAGAGAACGACATGTGATTTGAAAAAGTCGTTAGCGTAAGGCCCTGTTCGTTTGTACATCTGAGAGATGCATCCAGATGGTCCATTTAGATGCCTTATTCAGATGCTCCACCTGGATGTTGTTCGTCTCTGCATTTCGTTTATCATCTAGATGAATCATTTCAATGCAACTACGTTTGTTTGCTTTTTTTTTCAACTTGCATCTACATCGAGATGAACTTGTTACTAAAATAATTAAAAATATACCTGTTTTAAAAAAATTTGGCAGAAATTTGCATTTTCTAAGTTTTGGCAGAAAATTACGTTTTTCCGGTTTTAACGGGAAATTGCATTTTTCGGTTTTGACGAGAAATTTGTGTTTTCCGGTTTTGACGAGAAATGATGGTTTTTCGGTTTTGGCGGGGAAATTGGCATTTTCCCGGTTTTGGCGGGAAATTTTGTTTTTCCGGTTTTGGCGGGAAATTGCGTTTTCCCGGTTTTGGCGGAAAATTGTGTTTCCCGGTTTTGGCGGGAAATTTCGCTTTCCCGATTTTGGCGGGAAATTACGTTTTCCCGGTTTTGACGTGGAATTGTGCTTTCCGGTTTTGGCGGGAAATTGCGTTTTCCGGTTTTGACGAAAAATTGTGTTTTCCGGTTTTGGCGGAAAATTGCGTTTTCTCGGTTTTGGAGGGAAATTACGTTTTCCCAATTTTGGCGGGAAAATTACGTTTTCCTGGGTTTGGCGGGAAATTGCGTTCCCGGTTTTGGCGGGAAATTACGTTCTCTTGGTTTTGGCGGAAAATTACGTTTTCTCAGTTTTGGCGGGAAATTACGTTTTTTCGGTTTTGACGAGAAATTGTGTTTTCCGGTTTTGGCGGGAAATTGCGTTTTTCTCGGTTTTGGCGGGAAATTATGTTTTCCCGGTTTTGGCGGAAAATTGCGTTTTCCAGTTTTGAAGAGAAATTGTGTTTTTCGGTTTTGACGGGGTATGGTGGTTTTTGATTTTGGCGGGAAATTACGTTTCCCGATTTTGGCGGGAAATTGTGTTTTCCGATTTCGACGAATAATTTTGGCAGGATATTACGTGTTTTGATTTTGGCGAGAAATTATATTTTCCGATTTGGCGGGAAATTACGTTTTCCTGATTTTGACGAGAAATTGTGTTTTCCGATTTTGATAGAAAATTGCATTTTCGGTTTTGGCGAGAATCTTTTTTGTTTTGACATAAAAAATTATCAAATTTTTGGTGAAGACTCACCTTCACCCAGATGCTCCGTGAAGACTCACCCTCATTTGGATGAGAATTTGAGCTGAGTTTTCATAAATGCAGTTGGGTGATCCATCTGGATGTAGCATTTTAATGTACAAAACGAACATCAACTTGCATCTTCACCGAGATGGATCATCCAGATGAGCAAACGAACAGCACCTAACAATTTTCGCTTGCCATTGCTTTCTATAATCAACTCTTTTGTTCTTATTGTCTATTAAGAACACCATAATCACATCAACAACAAAAATGTCCATAACAACCCTAGTGTCAACTTGTCTCTGGTTCTTGCTGGTGTCTAGATTCGCAGGCGCAAACGAGGTCAACGTGAATTGCCTGAGGAGCATAAAATCTCAAGTTATAGATCCGAAGCGATCTTTATCAAGTTGGGCATTTCGCAACGTGAATGCAACTTATATATGCAGTTTTATTGGTGTGGAATGCTGGGATGCGGACAGGGACAGGGTTTTGAAAATGAATCTTTCTGGTTATGGTCTCCAAGGAGAATTTCCTCAGGGTTTAAATGACTGTTCTTCTTTGACAGGTCTAGATCTATCTAGGAACAACTTCTCTGGAGCTGTACCATCTAATATAGCCTCCTTGATTCCATTCGTTACAACTCTCGACCTCTCTTACAATCAATTCTCCGGTGAAATTCCAACAGATTTATCAAATGTTACCTTTCTGAACACTCTCATGCTTCAGCATAACCAGTTCACCGGTCAGCTTCCTCCCGAGCTAGCGTCGCTTAAGCGGCTCAAAGAGTTCTCTGTGGCATACAATCACCTGACCGGTCCTGTCCCAGAATTCAATGAAGCCTTGGGAATTGGACCGGAGAGTTTTGCTAATAACACTGGTTTATGTGGTTTGCCTATGGATTCTTGCATTGAGCAGGAAGAAAAAGTGATCCGGTTTGGGAAGATGGGTGCAGTAATTGGTGCGGCTGTGTTTGCACCAGTAGGTGCGTTGTTAGGCTGGTTCTTCTTCAAATAGTAAGAATGAGAAACAAGGAAATACAAGACACCGGAGATGAATTTCTACATTTGGAATTGAAAACACATGTCTTAATAAGTCAATCTAAACATCATGTATGAGTTTAGAGAATTTCTACATTTGGAATTGAACTCTACATTGTCACATTATGTTTTGCATGTCTAATCGAACTCTACTTGCTTTTGAAATCATTGCTGTATTTGAAAACGTGCGTCTTCACTCATGTATACAGTATACCATGCATTATTAACATTTTTTTCCACAGTTAGAATATTCAAACCCATGGGACAAGCCGAAATCAATGTATGGTGAATGAATATTCTCAAGTCTCCTCCGTGTCCCCGTGAACCCGTTTTACACGGCAAGAGACGACTAGTGTGACTTTGGAAAATCTTTATAATTCATCATACTCAAGTTTTGGCTACACTATAACAATCTTCACTTGTTTTTGTTGCTAAAACCACTCTCTTGTAATCTTCTATTAAAAGAGTCCTCTCAACCACACACAAAAAATGTCCTTAATAAACCTATTCGCAACTTGTTTATGGTTCTTGCTGGTGTCGTCAGGCTTCACATGCGCAGACGAGGCCAACGTAAATTGCCTGAGGAGCATAAAGTCCCAAGTTAAGGATCCAAATGGATATTTAACGAGTTGGGTGTTTGGCAACGAGACTGCAGGTTATATCTGCAAGTTCACTGGTGTGACTTGCTGGCATGATGACGAGAATAGGGTTTTGAGCATTGAACTTTCTGGTTTTGGTCTGGAAGGTGAGTTTCCTCAAGGGATAAAGGAATGTTCTGATTTGACAGGTCTATATCTTGCTAGAAACAACTTCTCTGGAGTCTTACCATATAATATAGCCTCTTTGATTCCATCCGTTACAATTCTCGACCTCTCTGACAATCAATTCTCCGGTGAAATTCCAACCAGTTTATCAAATATTACCCTTCTGAACAGCCTTACGCTTCGGCATAACCAGTTTACTGGTCAGCTTCCTCACGAGCTATCGTCACTGCAGCGGCTCAAGATTTTGTCAGTGGCATACAATCAACTGACCGGTCCCATCCCTAAATTTAATGAACAACACTTGAAAATTGGAGTGGACGATTTTGCTAATAACGAGGGTTTGTGTGGTCGGCCTATGGATGCTTGTGCTGACCCGGACGAAGATATGATCCGGTTTGGGAAGATGGGTGCAGCAGTTGGTGCGGCTTTATTTGCACCATTAGTTGCGTTCTTAGACTCGTTTGTCTTCAATGGTAGGAAGCAGAAACAAGGAGATATATGACAGAGCTGAATTTTCTACGTTTGGTATTGAAACACATGTTTTAGTCAGACAATATCACATTACTTTCTGCATACCTTAATACAACGAATAATTGAAAGTATATATGCAGCAGTCAGTATTAATGAATGATCATATCTACACTTGCATATACTTGAAAACTATGATTTGTAACATGGTTTGATCTCGACTTGAAACACCTTTTGTACCCCATCCATACACAGAATATAATCTGCAATATAAGAATTTCGTGGTGTTCATGTTTAATGTTTCTAAGTTATTGACCGAGAAGAACATGCGTTTCAGAATTCATATTTTTTTTTATGCCAGTGATTTTATTATTTTCTATATGATGAATTTGTATACAAACCAGCAAGGTCTCCTCAATTATGAATAATAATTTTCTAAGTTACAAAACAAAAATTATGAATAGTAATATTTCATTGAAAAATAATTATAACATCGACGACAACCGTTGATCTATGTAGCCACGATGATAATGGACAAGAGTGACGGTGGTTCGGTGTCGGTTTGATTGGACTAAACAACAGCACAGGTCACTTTCGTCATTATACCAACCTTCACGTTCTTCTTAATTTTTCTTTCAAACTTTAACTAAAAGAAGAAATAGTTAGTGGTTGGTTGTCTTTTTTCTGATACATCGGATCGGTAGGAGGAGAATCCGACTTCTTTAAAAAAAGAAAAAAAAAGTTTTGAGAGTGTGGCCACTCTGGAGACAGTCAGACAGGTCTTCTTCTTCTATCATTCTTCTTCTTCTTCTGGGTTTATTCCTTTCACTTTCCTCCATCTCTCTCTCTCTCTCTTGATCTGAATCCCAAAACTCATTTTTTCAAGAAATTCAGCATTGTATTTTGTAATCGATCAACTACATCTTTCTTCTAATCGAGTTCGGCGGTGCTGGTCGGTGACTATGTCTTCGAAGACAAAGTAAGTGTCTTTACTCTGTTTTAGTAGAAGAACATATCAGATCTGCTATTTACTCTGTTTCAAAGTTGCTATTTTTGAGAAATTTTCAATGATGATGGAGTTAGTTTTTTTTTTCTTTTGTTGAAAGCTTAAAGCTTTAATCGAATTGTCGCCATTTGCTTTCTTGTCTGAGATCAAACTTGTGTTTGTTGTGTTTTTGTCGGAATCAGAACTAGTTTGTCCGAAGCTCCTCCGGGGAAATCGTCTCCCGCAACTCCAAAAGCGGCGAGATTGAGTAGGGCGGTGAATAAATCTGAGACCACCACTTCACCAAGTTCACGCCTTTCACTTGATCGCTCTTCCCCTGCTTCAAAGTCTTCTTCTTCTGTTGAGAGACGCTCACCAAAGGTCCCAACTCCACCTGAGGTAACGTGTTGATGATCACTGTATGAAAGCAACATACATTTGTTTCTATCCTAGTCATTTGAGAAATTGTATGTGGTTTTTGCAGAGAACTCAAGCGCGGGCAGCAGCGAAAGGATCAGCAGAACCAACGGAGAGTCGGTTGACTCTGACTCAAATCAAGGAAGATCTCAAGAAAGCTAACGAGAAGATAACTTCCTTAGAGAAGGAGAAAGCCAAAGCGCTCGATGAACTCAAAGAAGCCAAGAAAGAGTCCGAAGAAGCATCTCTGAAGTTAAACGAGGCTTTAAAAGCTCGGAAAAGCCTCGAGGAGAACTCAGAGATGGAGAAGTTTCGAGCTGTTGAGGAAGGGATCGAGGCGGTTCAGAAGAAAGAAGAAGAGCTGAAGAAAGAACTCGAGAATGTCAAGAACCAACACGCTTCGGATTCAGCTTCTCTTCTTTTGGCTAAGCAGGAGGTTCAGAGAGTCAACGAAGAGTTGGCCAAGGCCAATGAGGTCAAGAGCCAGGCTGAGATCTTATCTTCTGAGCTTACGCGGTTGAAAGCTTTGCTTGATTCATCGGAAAGCGAGATGGTTGCCAAGCTAGAAGAGGAGATTGATGTTTTAAAAAAAGATCTCGAGAGAGCGAGAATCTTTGAGGCTGAGGTGAAAGAACAAGAGATGATCATCGAGAAGCTTAACGCTGATCTGGAAGATTCCAAGAAGGGAGAGTCTTGTGCACAGAGCTTATCCGAGGAGTGGAAGAGCAAAGCCAAAGAGCTTGAGGAAGAGTTGAAAGAAGCTAAGGATCTAGAGAGATCCGCCTCTTTATCTTTGGAGTCTGTGATGAAACAGCTCGAAGGAAGCAATGATAAGCTGCACGACGCAGAATCAGAAATCATTAATCTCAAGGATCAAATCAACACGTTGGAGACAACAATCGCTAGACAGAAGGAGGATCTTGAGGAATCTGAGCAAAGGTTAAAAGAAGTTGATAGCTTAAAGAACGAGCTTGAAACCAAGGAGGAGGAGAAGAACCGAGCGTTAGATAAGGAGCAAGACGCTTCTCTAAACGTACAAAGACTCTTGGAACAGAGGAAGAAGCTCTTAGCGGATCTAGAAACCTCGAAGGTGGAAGAGGAGAAGAGCAAGAAAGCGATGGAGAGCTTAGCTTCTGCGTTACACGAAGTCTCTAGCGAAGGAAGAGAGTTGAAAGAGAAGCTGATGAGCCAAGGCGGAGGAGACCAAGAGTACGAGACGCAGATAGAAGACTTGAAGCTTGTCATCAAAGCGACCAGCGAGAAGTACGAGACGATGCTTGACGAAGCGAGGCACGAGATCGATGTGCTGGTGAGCGCGGTGGAGCAGACGAAGAAGCATTTCGAGAGTTCGAAGAAGGAGTGGGAGATGAAGGAAGCTAACTTTGTGGATTACGTGAAGAAGATGGAGGAGGAGGTTGCGAAGATGGGGAAGGAGATGAGTAGGTTGGATGGTTTGATGAAGAGGACGGAGGAAGAAGCTGACGCGGCTTGGAAGAAGGAAGAGGAGACGAGAGAGAGTTTGAGAGAGGTGGAGGAGGAGGTTGTTTCTCTTCAGGAGTCTCTCGGGGAAGCGAGAGAAGAAAGCGTGAGGCTTAAGGAGAGTCTGTTGGAGAAAGAAACTGAGTTTGAAAGCGTTTTTCAAGAGAACGAGGAGCTAAAGGGAAAGGGAGAGGCTGCTTTGAGGAAGATAGAGGAGTTATCAAAATTACTAGAGGAAGCAAGATTGGCCAAGGAGGAGGTGGAGGAGGTGGAGCTCAGTGAAAGCGAAAAAGAGTATGATTTGTTACCGAAAGTGGTCGAGTTTTCTTCTGAGAACGGTCATAGAAGTGTAGAAGAAGAAGAAGCTATCAGCAATGGCAATGGTGTGGAGGAGAAAGACATGAATGGAAAGCCAGAGATGAAGGAGAAGAAAGAAGAGTCTCCTCCTCCAGATGATGATGACAAAGATGATTCAGTTGAAGTAATATTCAAAATGTGGGAAAGTTGCCAAATAGAGAAGAAAGAAGCTGTTCCGGACAAGAAAACAGAACTAGAGTCTGAGGGAGTAGAAGAAGATTCAAGGAAAGTAGATGAAAGCGATAAGGCCTCCTCGACAGAGAACGTGGATGAAACTGCAGAAGATGAGGTTGTGATGGAGAAGAAACTCAACAAGAAGAAGAAGACTTTGCTTGGTAAAGTTGGGAACCTTCTCAAAAAGAAAGCAGCAGTGAACCCGAAATAACAAACTCTTGGAGGGTAAGGAAAAAACATTTAAAAAGCTTGTTATATGTAGAAAGAAACATTTATACATTTGTATACTCTTTTGATTTGCGTCAGTGTTCTTTATATATATACTTTGTTGGTTATTGATTCTTTGCTTCTTTTCGATTGTAACAACAATGTTTGTTTCTCGACCTTTGTTGTTATTTGTAAAGGCTTGATGTTTTGGTTTAATTAATTTCGGCTTATTTTTATCTGCGTTAGGTTTGGCTATTGGTTCGGTTCGATTTTTGATTTTTCGGTTCTATATAAGATCCATTTGGATATTTCGGTTTTTTGTTCGGTAATAAATTGAAAACCGGTTAGTATTCAAAATAAATTTAAATCTAGTTCTGATTAGTTGTTTCATTAGCTGAGATTTAAAAGTCAAAAATTTTGGATTCAGATTAAATATCAGATTCTTATGGATTTTTGGATTATTTTAAAATTTAAAATAATTTTTGGTTCGGTTTCAATTTTCGGTTCTGAAAAATATAGAACCAGTTCAGATAATTGTTGGAGTTGAAGCCGAACTTTTTTTTTTTTTTTTTTGAACATCAGAGTCGAAGCCGAACTTAATTTTATGTTTTGACTTGGTTTTGTTTAGTCCGCGTTCGTAAAACGTTTGTCGTGCTCACCTGAATAGCGACGTTTACCACGTGAATACTTTGGTTAGTTCCAAAGATCCAAAAGCCCACTAACAAGAACATGGCCCACGAGACAAACAAAAAAGCAAAGCATCATAGGCCGTCCTACACGAAAAAGACTCGCACTATTCCGACCTTCACACGCTTACACGTGTTAAACATTCTCCACTTGCATCCCCACACGTACCTATATTCCATTCCACACGTGTACAACATTCTCTCCTCTCCATCTCTCTGTTATTTCATCTTCACCAAAGGCGATCCCTTTCGATCTCTCTCTCTCTCCTCTTCGAATCGCCCTCAGATTCTGTATCATCTCTTCCAGTTCCGTGTAGAATCTCACATTCTCCGGATCCTTAACTTCCAACCCTCGAAGACAGGTTTCGACTCAAATGTTAACCTAAAACTCTGTTCCCCTTCGAAACAGAGCAACAACAGCCACAGAGATGTCAGATTCAAGATACCGAGTCGGATACGCTCTCGCAGCGAAGAAGCAGCAGAGCTTCATCCAGCCTTCGTTGATCGAACACTCGAGGCAACGAGGCATTGATCTAATCAAGCTCGATCCGACGAAGCCTCTGCTGGAACAGGGGAAGCTCGATTGCGTGATCCACAAGCTTTACGACGACGGCTGGAAACAGAACCTCCGCGCGTTTCGCGAGAAGCGTCCCGACGTCCCCGTCGTCGACTCTCCCGAGGATATCGAGCGGCTTCACAACAGGGTTTCGATGCTCGAGGTGATCACTCGGTTAAAGTTCCCTGTTTCGGAAAGGGAGCGTTTTGGCGTCCCGAAGCAGGTCGTTGTGATGGATCCGAGCGTTTTGAGCGGAGGAGGAGGGTTAGGGGAGCTCGAGTTTCCGGTGATCGCTAAGCCCTTGGACGCGGATGGGAGCGCGAAGTCTCACAAGATGTTCTTGATTTACGATCAAGAAGGGATGAAGATACTTAAGGCGCCGATTGTGCTGCAGGAGTTTGTGAATCACGGTGGTGTGATCTTCAAGGTCTATGTGGTTGGAGACTATGTGAAGTGCGTAAAGAGAAGATCTTTACCTGATATTTCCGAGGAGAAGATCGGGACGTCGAAAGGGTCTTTGCCGTTTTCGCAGATATCGAACTTGACTACTGCTCAGGAGGAGAAGAACAAGGAGTATGGTGAGGATAGGAGCTTGGAGAAAGTGGAGATGCCTCCTTCGAGTTTCTTGGAGGAGCTGGCGAAGGCGATGAGGGAATCGATGGGTCTTAATCTGTTTAACTTTGATGTGATTAGGGATGCGAGAGATGCGGATAGGTACCTTGTTATTGATATTAACTACTTTCCTGGGTATGCTAAGATGCCGTGTTATGAGCCTGTGTTGACGGACTTCTTCTGGGACATGGTCACAAAGAAGAATCATCATGTCTGAGAGCTATCTGCCAAGTTGTTTTAGCGGGAACATTCCTTAGGGAGGGTTTCTACTATCTCAATCTGCCCTGCTAATTTTCATTTGGATTATTGAACTTGTGCTTCTTTTTTTTGTTATTGTTTCTTAGATGTTATTCTCTTGTTTACTTCCAAGTTTTGCAAAGCCTTGTTCATTGTTCAGATGCATAACTGTTGCTACTATTGAGAAATGAGAATCATTGGATTTCTAAGTCCTGGGCCATTTGCTCTATTCTCAACTCTTGGTAGTAGCGTATCTCAATCTCCATGTTCCTTAACAGTCTGCCAATGAGATAGTTGATTGATGAAAGTTTTTACATTGTTTTTATCAATGCTAACTTACCTCTTTGTATCGCTTATTCTTATAAACAACTTAAACTAGAGACATGGAGATGGTTTGCAAAATATGTTCGATTTGTTTCTGCATTGTTGGTATATAGCTAATGCCAATTATATTGTCCTTGTTTGAGATGATCTTGAGTAACTATGTGATTTGTCTCTAAACTTCCGCATGCATCTCTTGGAATCTGTGTTCTCCTCTGATGGAGCAAACTTGATACAGTTTCACCTCCTGAGATACGATGTTTAGGTGGCTATGGCTCATATAAATCTCTTTTTATGTAAAATGAATCTAGGAATCTTTCTCATATTTATGAGTTTCTAATCTTTTATGATTGCGTCCTGAATATAGGTCTCCGATTCCATTCTCGTCCAATGGTTGATTTTTGATAATACAAAAGTTGAAACCAACCACTGATTTAGCTTCTCCAGCATCTTATTCCATGATTTGATGTGTGCATATTCCCACACACGCATATGTGTATGTATGCGTCTATATTGGGGGTTGCATAATGCTTTAGCAACTTGGATGAAGCTGATGTGTCTAGATGTTTTCATTACTGGTAGAATAAACAAGGGAGTGATTGGGATCATCCTGAGTCTTTATTATGATCTTAAAGTTCAAACAAAATAAATTATGATCTTTTAGTTGTATTAACACAAGTTGGGAGCAAAAAAATACAACAATGACTGGATTGATAAATATTACAAGTACCATTCAAGCAAAAGAAAAGAAAAATATATATTACAAGTACCATCTATACTATTAAAAGTTCGCTTTTGAGGCTTCATGGAGTGTCCACATCAGCGAAAAAAACTTTTTCCGGAAAATGACATGTGTTATTATTATTTTTTCTTCAAAAAAATATAATATAAAAAATATTACATTAAAATATCTATAATGTATTATTACCATTTTATATTTAAAATTTGAATAAATAAATTCGAAAATTAGAATAAAAATATATACAATATAAGAAATGGTAGTCTTACATCTTTTATATTTAATTTACATTTTTATTATTTCCAAAAAAAAAATGTAATATTTCCCAAAATATGCCAGCTGACATTATTAAAAAATAATAATAAGTAAATATGAAATATAAAAAATGAATAATAATAATAAAATATAAGAACCCAAATATGATATAAAGAAAATGAATAATAATAAAATATAAAATATAAGAACTTTTTGAGTCTCCATAGAACGTCCACGTCATCGTTAAAAATTCTCCAAAAGATGCAATATGTCACTATTATTATTATTTAAAAAAAAAAATATAATATCAGAAATATTACATTAAAATGTCCATAATGTATTATTACCATTTTATATTTAAAAGTTGAATAAATAAACTCGAAAATTAGAATAAATATATACAATATAAGAAATGGTAGTATTGCATTTTTTACATTTAGTTTACATTTTTATTATTTCCAAAAAAAACTAATGTAATATTTCCCAAAAGATGTCACCTGATATTATTAAAAAATAATAATAAGTAAATATGAAATATAAAGAAAATGAATAATAACTAAATATAAAATATAAAAAATATAAATATTACATAACATCTATCGTAATATTAAATTTGATATAAAAGAAATAAAAATTAGAATAAGTACATATACAAGATAAAAAATAAGTAAATTTTCAATATAAGAAATAGAAAAACTACGTCAAACATATATCTGAATATATGTAATAAAATAAATAATAATTAAATATGAAATATAAGAAATAGACATATTACATTAACCATTTATCATAATATTAAAATTTGATATAAAAGAAAAATAAATAGAATAAATAAATATACAATATAAGAAAAGTAAAAATAAGTAAATATACAATATAAAAATGTAAAAACTACATTACACACCTATCTTAAAAAAATTATGGTTGTACATTTTTATTATTTCCAAATATTTTAATAAGTAAATATTCAATAAAATAAAAATAAGCATAAAATATAAAGCAAGAAAATTAGAATAAGTAAATATACATTAACGCATTACAAGTCGGGCCTATTAAAGAGAAATAAATAGACGAGAGAAGAAGCAAAACGTGAATCGGCAGTTACCCCAGAAGAAATCAAGGCTAATTCTCCGAACATGGATGTGACAGAGACGCAACAGATAACAGCAGCAAGGACGATGGAGAAGGTGGTCGTTCATCCACTCGTCTTGCGTAATATCGTAGACAACTACAACCGCGTCGCTGAAAAGTCAGGCAAGCGCCTTGTCGGTGTTCTTCTAGGCGAGAGCTCCGGTGGTATCGTTGAGGTCGTCAACAGCTACCATGGTTCGCCTCAACTCCCTATCTTCGATCTCACTTTACGATTTTCCCAGATCTCGGATTCTGTTTGTTTGGATATGGACACGTATATCATAAATTTGGGGTTTAAGAAGAAAAAATATAATTTTAGGTTTTATTTGAGTTTGCTTAGATGTTAGCTCTGGACATTGTCACTTACTTGACTTATTTGATTTGTAGTGCCCTTCAAGGAGGATGACAATGACTGGTTTCTTGATCACAGACACCACAGTGCAATGTTGCAACGGTTCGACGGCATTAATGGTAGTTCAGAAATTTGCTGCTTTGATTTTATATATGTCTATGTTGCGAACATGTTTTTAAACAAAAAATTGTTTTCTTTTCAGACATGGTTGGTTGGTACAGCACAGGCTCTGAACTTAGAGAGAATGATCTGGATGTTCATGCTCAGTTCTGCAGCTATGCTCCCAATCCAGTTCTCGTCGTTATCGATGTAGGACTTGGAATTCCCACTAATGCTTACTATACCAAGTCCAACCCCAACCTCGAGGTAACACACATACGCTTTCTAACAATTTTTATTTTCTATATTTTTTTTTGTTATATATTTAATCATCTTGATTGCATACAGGCTTCTCTTCAGAAAATCGAGGAGAAAGTCTTTGTTCGTGCGTCAGTAGAAATCGCTCCTGAAGCCAAGGATTTTGGTACGTCCCAAAAAAAAAATAATACCCATCTTTTGTGATCGTGTTTCGAGAACTGTCTTGTCATCTGATATCTACGTTTTTTTTTTCTTTTTCCTCAGCCGATGAATATCTGCTCAGTGAGTTGAAAGATGCTCGCCCCCCCAAGGTAACTTTCTTCTTCTTTCTGATATGTACGGCTTTTGCTTCTCATGTGTTGAATTGTTCTTCAGATTTTAAGTCTCGTTTCTCATTTTATGTCTTTTATTATGTTTCAGAGATTGACATTGGGAGGTGTGAGCTATGTGGATGCGATGGAGTCGTACCTGGAGTTCTACAAAAAACAGTGAGATGATTTTTTTTTCTTTCTTTTAAGATGTGTCCTTAACTATCTGTTTTTTTTTTGATGTTGCAGGGTTAGGATCAGCGTCGAGGGATATGACATGTCCCTTCTAGCACCTGATCTCTACATTTCCTTGGAGAACCACTTCAGCTCCTGTGGAACAGTGGAGTTCGTGGAGGTGCCGAGAGATCCGGTGACCAAGGCCATTAGCGGCAGGAGTAGCACTGTGGCTCTCCGCGGGGAAGGTGCAGAAGAGAAGGCCTTGGCACTCAACGGAAGTGACTTGGGAGGATGGAGAGCATCAGTCAAGATCTTACCACCAGCGCTAGCTAGTCTGAGATCTGGCTTGACTACTCGTGAAGCGGCACGTCAATACATCGCCCACTTTAAACGAAACAAGTAAATTTATCTACTCATGTTTTTCTCTTGCATTATTATGTTTTTAATTGTGCTGACAAAATCATTATTGGAATCATTATATTGCAGGAGCCTAGCATTACTGTTAAAGGATGTGACCATTCGCTCTGTGAGGCTGACGCCAAGAGGGCTTTGGTTAACCATTTCTTTTCCTGTGGCGAGATCACTGATGTTTTTGTTTTCAAAAGGTTTGTTGAATAAACTGTGTGATTTTTTTTCTTTCTACAAACTCATCTAACCTCAGTTTTTCTTTTGTAGACGTGCTTTGGTCTACTTTTTCGGATTTGGTGCAGTGGAAAAGGCTTTGAAGCTTTGTAAACCAAGTCAAAGACGTGTCACGGGGAAGAGCTTTCGTGCTAGAGCTATGCCGATACCGAAACGATTGTTTGTTCATGGCCCTAGGGACTGCCTTGATACTCCTACTTGGTGAAGATGTTTTAGTTTGTTAATTTTGATGGTTGTTTTAAGTCTTTGATATTATAAAACTTATAACTATTTAAGAAAGTAATTAGTAAGCCTCTTGTGCAGTGTGGTGTTTTCCGTTTTAATAAGATCATTATTAAGTCGCTAACAGTTTGAGATTTTAAGAACAAAAAAAAAATGGTCTCGAAATTTTTTTCTGCAAGTCATTGAGGAAAGATTATGACAATGCATTGTGACTATTCCGGACAAGTTCTTGTGGGTTGTTATTACGGTTAAGGGGTCAAAAGAGAGCAAGGAGATTGCATTCGGATCAATTCGAGCAAGGTCGAGAGTTCAGAGACTCCTCTCTCACGAAGAGTATTTTCTCAAGTCTAGTACTTTTAAATTTGATCAAGTCAAACTCAAATCTCTGTTATGCATGACAACACTCCTGTGAAAAGTAGATTATGTGCTGTAAATGTACATTTACAATACGATTCATCAGCGCTAATACGGTAAAGAGCATGGAAGGCATTGGTATAGTTCCTGCGCTGAGGTAAAGGCAAAGTATTATCAGCTTGCATTCTGATTAGCGCTAAATCGGCTGGACTACCAACACAGGCACCAATTGCACCAGCTGTCAGACCACATTGAGCTTTTTGATACATCGGTAGTGGCTTCCCGTCGTTAGCCTCACTTGCTTTTGCAGTCAGCATCCTGATAAGTTCATATGATACTCCACTTTTGATCAGTTCAACAAAGTGGATAAGAAAGTATTCATCTGGATGGGAGCAAGGTAACCCCCAAATGATTTTAACTTACTTGAGTGATCCACTACGGGCTGTGGCGTAAGTTTCTTGCCTCAGCAAACCAGCAGATAAAGAAAAAAAACAAATCATGAGTAGCAGATCATCAAATACAATCTACCACATGAACATATAAGAAGCTGTTCATGAGGAATCAACATCAGAATATTAATAGATAAGCAAATGCATTAAGATATATATCATAGTAACCAATACGTCTTGTAAATCCTACATAGATACATACATCTTCAAGATAAGCAAATGCATCAAGATATATCATAGTAAAATCCAAAAGGAAGTACTATTCACCTTGTACAAGGAACCAATACTGCTCATTCTTCAACATGGTGGTGGTCACACTAGCTGCAGATCCCTGACCTAGTTGAATCCTCACCTTCAACACACAAGAAAATGGATCAGTTCATTAGATTCACATCATTCAAATCTTGGCTAACGATTGTGCATTGTGATGCACCTAAGAGCGTATTTCATCGAAGCATATCAAATAGCAACTGAATATCTCGATCATTAAACAAAACTATGTAAATCCCCAAAGTTGACTATCAATTCGTGGAATGTATATCCAGTACGCAAAATTCCCCGCATGAAACAGTAAGGGAAAGAAAACCCACACAACAAACAAATGCAACACAATTACCACAAAGGCAGCACAACCTATATACACATACAAGGAGGAGTGCCCTGAGTGCAGCTGCGAATGCATGGTTAACTAGCCCGTTCTTGAACTGCGAGCTTGACTGGACAAATTGGTCAATCAAACAGAAAACATTCACATACAAGGATTAACCTTTTTGTCAATTCCTGCAAAATTGGAATATACTCACAATGTTCAATTTCTTGTAGCATCTCTAAATTACATGGTTATAATCACAGGCTTTCAGCAGTTGACTACTGTAGATCATCTTGCTTAAAAACGCTGGGAATAAGAAGGAAGATTAATTGTGGTTGAGTACTACTTGCCTGTAACACCAAATCCATAGATGGATCAACTTGGAAAGATATACTCTCTTCCTTCCCATGGAATCTTTTCATTGATATATATATCTCCCTTCAATTCCAACCAACGCAGACAAGAGATCATCAATGACAATAAGTTCCTACACACACCAAAAGGTTTAGAAATGAAGTTACTGCAACGGACATAAACATAAGAAGATGGCAACAAGTCCCAACCTAGCCTAGGAAGTTCTATAATTCATTTGCATCAGACCAATTACTCCAGTCTAATGTCACGAAAAGGAGAAGCCATCTCTATCTACAGTTATGCCAATTTGTAAGAACTAAACACATCAAAACTCAAGCTTTAACTATCTAACCACCAGCTTCAAGGCAATAGAATAACAGAATAAATGGAAGCCAAGAGAAGAAGAGAAAAAGGACAAAAAAAAAAAAAAAAACACAAACCTGAACCGGTGTGTCGTAGCAGCCTATAGCCTGTTCTACTCCAGAATTGCTGAAACCAAATGGAATTTGGACCAAACACAAACATAAAGATTAGTGATTTCAGGAATGTGTTCACAAGAGGATAATAAAAAGCAAATTAACTTTCACAGCATAGAGATTCAGAGATACCTAGACGAGTCTGATGAAGTAAACCGCTTTGAATCAGCAAGTTTGGAGCTTGCCCTCGTTCCCTGAGATAAGAAACAAACCCATTTGTCAAAGCCAACAACTTTTTCGTTTCTAAAGTTACCAAACCAAAAAAAAAAAAAAAATGTCGAAAATTCAAATTTGATTTAAGAGAATTATAGAACAAATCCAAAAAGAAAAAAAGAAAACAAGATCTAAAGAAGGAGGAGCAACCTGGTGGAAGCGGCCAGTGAGGAAGGGCCTGTCTTGGTTCCAACGAGGAGTCTTAGGGCACGAGATTGGCGTCATTGGTTCCATTGCTTCGCTTGCTTCTTCACTCACTGCAAACTATAAAAGCTTAATGATGGCAAAAGAAAAAAAAAAGGAGCCACGCCGGTTTTCTGTAAACATTAAAATAAAGGTTAGTAGACGTCCGGTTTTAGAGGACCGGAAATTTCAGATTCGAGACCTAATTTAAAAAAAAAAATTTTATCCGGGGTGAAAATATTTAAACTAAAAGTATAGGACAAAACAAGAACATTATCGTAAACCCGCGACCACCCCAGCGATCATTGGTGCTTTCTAAACATTTATAAACAAGCCATCTGCTTTTTGAGCTACCGATGTGGGACTCTTGTTCCCCCCCCCCCCCCCCCCCCCCCTCACTTACAATATTTAGCTTCTCTTGTGACACTAATACCACAATCAAATGAAAACACGTCACCCAGAGCGTCCAAATCTCTACCGTCAATAAAGTATCAAGAACAGCAGAAGTGAATCATGTCATGGTCTGACATCATACCATGATCTCACATCTAGACATGTTTCTTGGAGACTCATTGGTTCTTCACAGACCTCTTGGACCCTTCTCACTCCACAACCTCTACAAACGGAACCATTATAGAAGAAGAAGAAGAAGAAGAAGAAACTATAACGGTTAAGATAGATTGGATTCGGGTACGGGTTGGTGACATTCTTATAATGCAACACAAGTTAAGACAGCTCGACCTCCTCTGTTAAAGTGTTTTATTCTCTTGATCTGACAATACATAATATAAGAGTCCATATAAATCTGCTGTTCAATAACTTAGATTCATCTTTTGTCCATTTGAAAATTAACACCGGTTCAAAAAGATAAAAATGTCAAACATCAATAAGAACAAGCAAGAAGATTGTATCAACTCCTTTTCAGACATTACCCATATCCCAATAGTCATAAGAATAAGCAATAAGAAGCTCTCTACTCCTATTCCTCCATGTCAGAATCAGAGTAGTGTTCATCTACTTCTTCATCTTCTTCATCTTCAGGTCTGATATAGGGACCGATCAGCTCCACAAACCTAAGAACGGTCCTCTCATTGGGACCCAGTCGGAGTTTGATCACACCACCATTACCTGGCATGCTGTCTTGGAACTCAAGAAACTCTAAAAGCTCTCGTGTGGGACCTCTCTCGCGCATGGAACCTCTCCCGGTAGCGAGCATCACGTGAGATACATATGCATCCAAACCCAAGAGCCTCTCAGCAGGCGTGGGGTAATGAAGACCCTGCCCACGAAAACAGAATTAAAAATAAATTATACCAAACGACAGAGATTGAAACACTGACCATGAGAAGAAATTAACATACATTACGATCTGGACCTTCGAACAAAGAAGGAAATGAAAGTACTGCAGCCGCAACAGGAGAACCAAGCATGAGAGTGAAGAGATGCTGCTCAAACTCTTGATAAGTTGGGTATCGTTGGGCGTGATGGACAATCATATCGCGTACGGCATACAGTGGATCCTGTAAAAACAGAAACGAAGATAAATAAAGGCAGAAGAATCTTTTTTTTTTAATAGAAAAAAAAAAGTAATAACAAATAGAAGTCAAGATACCTGCCCGGGAATAGCACTCTCCAATGGAAGTCCATGATTTACCAAACAATCTCTGGCTGCTTCAAGGTTGGGGATACCACCACTTCCCAAAAGTTGAATAGTAGAAGATACACCATCATAAAAAGAAGCAAAGCACACGCTAACATTTCCGAACAAACCATGGAGTCTGCATATGGGCATTGTGGTATCGGCCTATTCCGAACACCCAACAAGTTCCGCCTTGTTGAAACCGGTACGGAGCCTCCACGACCAACATTAAATTATCATCGGGACCGACAGTCACACCTACCCACGATGTCAGAGAATTCATATCCTGCAATAAAGAGAGAGAGCATGAGATCGAGAGAGATGGAGAGAGATGTGGAACATGTTCCTGGAGAAAAGCAGAAAGCGGACATCCTAACTAAAGCTTTAGCAAGAATCAAATTTAAAGAGATGAGGGAGCTGATTCAAGTTCAAGACTTAAGCAAAGATGGCTTGAAGCTTAGAAGTAAGAATGTTGGATAAGCTTCAAAGATAGCTTAGGAAACAAGTTATTCATAAAGGAAGTTTGAATAAAAAAGAAAAAACTTGATTTAGATTTATGTTAAGTTTCTAGATCACATTGTAATAGGTTAAGCTAAGACCCTATATATATAGAGATCTATAATGTAAGATGATCTCAAGAAGTTAAGAGTTTAATAAAAGGAAGAAACTGTTTTATTAACAAGCTTTACATATCACACATTCGATCCTTAGGCGACTTTAGAAATCAAGGCTAATTCTCCGAACATGGATGTGACAGAGACGCAACAGATAACAGCAGCAAGGACGATGGAGAAGGTGGTCGTTCATCACTCGTCTTGCGTAATATCGTCGACAATTACAACCAAGTCGCTGAAAGTCAGGCAAGCGCGTTGTCGGTGTTCTTCTAGGCGAGAGCTCCGGTGGTATCGTTGAGGTCGTCAACAGCTACCATGGTTCGAGCTATGTGGATGCGATGGAGTCGTACCTGGAGTTCTACAAAAAACAGTGAGATGATTTTTTTTTCTTTTTTTTGGGGAAATTTCTTTTAAGATGTGTCCTTAACTATCTGTTTTTTTTTTGATGTTGCAGGGTTAGGATCAGCGTCGAGGGATATGACATGTCCTTCGAGCACCTGATCTCTACATTTCCTTGGAGAACCACTTCAGCTCCTGTGGAACAGTGGAGTTCGTGGAGGTGCCGAGAGATCCGGTGACCAAGGCCATTAGCGGCAGGAGTAGCACTGTGGCTCTCCGCGGGGAAGGTGCAGAAGAGAAGGCCTTGGCACTCAACGGAAGTGACTTGGGAGGATGGAGAGCGTCAGTCAAGATCTTACCACCAGCGCTAGCTAGTCTGAGATCTGGCTTGACTACTCGTGAAGCGGCACGTCAATACATCGCCCACTTTAAACGAAACAAGTAAATTTATGTTACTCATGTTTTTCTCTTGCATTATTATGTTTTTAATTGTGCTGACAAAATCATTATTGAATAATTATATTGCAGGAGCCTAGGCATTACTGTTAAAGGATGTGACCATTCGCTCTGTGAAGCTGACGCCAAGAGGGCTTTGGTTAACCATTTCTCTTCCTGTGGCGAGATCACTGATGTTTTTGTTTTCAAAAGGTTTGTTGAATAAACTGTGTGATTTTTTTTCTTTCTACAAACTCATCTAACCTCAGTTTTTCTTTTTGTAGACGTGCTTTGGTCTACTTTTTCGGATTTGGTGCAGTGGAAAAGGCTTTGAAGCTTTGTAAACCAAGTCAAAGACGTGTCACGGGGAAGAGCTTTCGTGTTAAAGCTATGCCGATACCGAAACGATTGTTTGTTCATGGCCCTAGGGACTGCCTTGATACTCCTACTTGTTGAAGATGGTCCTTTTGTTTTAGACATTATAATCTGTATTTATTTGGTTGGATGACTCAGGTTATTAGTTTGTTAATTTAGATGGTTCTTAGTCTCTTTAACTTTGATTTGATTTGGGATGCGAGAGATGCTAATAAGTATCTTGTTATTGATATTAACTACTTTCCTGGTTATGCTAAGATGCCCTCTTACGAGCCTTGTGTTGACGGACTTCTTCTGGGACATGGTCACAAAGAAGAGTCATGTCTGAGAACAAATAAATTGTTTTAGCAGGAACATTTGTTAGGGGAGGGTTTCTACCATTGCAATGTGTTCTGGAATTTGTTGCAACTGCCATTGCAGACTATCTCAATCTGTCTTATGGTGACTTAAGACAGTTCTTAGCTGTTCTGCTAATTTTCATTTGGATTCTTGAACTTGTGCTTTTTTTTAATTTTCTTAATTCTTCTCTTGTTTACTTCAAAGTTTTGCAAAGCCTTGTTCAGATGCATAATTGTTGCTACTCTTGGGAAATGAGAATTATTGGATTTCTAAAGTTCTTCACTCTAGGGATTTCTTTCAAGAACGAGATAGTTGATTGATGAATTTTTTTTTAACCAATGGGAGGTGTGTGTCTTTGTAAAGAGAAGTTAATTGCTAGCGTCCCTATGCAGTGCTTTCCCTTGTTATTCTAAACTTTTGTTATGTAAAACCAGCGCTTAGCTCTTTGTATTGGTCTTTTCATATAAAAAAACTTAAAGCAATAGACATGGTGAAATATGGTTTGCAAGATATCTTCACCATGTATCTGCATCCTATACTTTATTTTTTCTGCATTGTTGGTACAGAACGAAGAGCAATTATAATAAGGTCCTTTTTAGATTATCTTGAGTGAGGTCTGTGATTTGTCTAAACATCCTCATGAATGTCTTAGAAACTTTTATGATGGAGCGAGCTTGATGCATTTTCACCTCCTCAGATGTGAAATGAATCTTTTTTTTTTTTTCTGAACAAGATGTGAAATGAATCTAGAACTCTTTTTCACATTTGAGTTTCTTTTTTTCTTGTCACTTCACATTTGAGTTTCTTATTTTAATGATCTTAATGATTACGTCCTGAAAATAAGTCTCTGATTCCATTCTCGTCCGATGGTTGACTTTGATAATCACCAAAGTTGAAACCACTGATTTAAGCTTCTCCAGCATCTTATTATATGATCAGATGTGTCTCATATTTCCACACACGCATGTGTATGTGTTTGCTTATTCATATTGGGGTTGGCATTGATGCTTTAGCAACTTGGATGTTACTTATGTAGTTTGCTTTTATTACTGGTGGAATAAGCAATGTAGTTTCCCCAATATTTATGATTTTTAGTTGCATTGATAAAAGTCGAGAGCATAATATAATTATGATTCTTAGTTGCATTGATAAAAGTCGAGAGCATAATATAATAACTAGACTGATAAATATTAAGAAATAATATAATATATACATATATATATATATATATTGGTAATATATATTGCAAGTACAGTTCTAATTTTTTTTTTTGTGAAACATCCTTCATTTAGATTAATTAAATTTGGTTTCTCTATATTAAAGAGAGAGTCTATTTGGCAACAGAAGTTGCTCTAGAATTAGCTAATTTAGGGATAAACATAAACTTAATATCAGTAAATAGAGAAGAGATATGATAATTGTCCGTTGAGGAGTCCAGCAATTTTGAGATTTTGTTTCTCGGATTTCACAAAATTGATGAAGATCTGTAAATTAGAGAGGATCGAGAGATAGTTTATCCCACAACTGTGAGCAGAGATCATGACATGTCGCAGCATCAAAGTTTCCGCAATTAAGAGCGACGTCATAAAGAAAGCTGTCGTTAAATGAGATATGAATGTTTCTGCATCATACAAGCCCTGCACACTTCGTCAAGGGATTCCAAGCAGCATCAAAACGTGCATGTTCGATCTGGGTCTAAGGTAGGATCATGGTTGATGCGAGTTAGAGATGATTGGGTTTTGGGGGGTGGATTCTTGAGAGGTAAACTAAGCTCGAACTTCCTATATCGCTTTCGCAAGGTTTCCACCAGAGTAAAATTTTTTTTGGAAGATATGTTAGTTCTTGGAGATCCATAAGTTCTAGCAAATCCAAACAGAAACGATCTGGTCCCAATCCAGCAAGTACAGTTCTAATAAATACTAATTTCGTTCTACAATGGTGATATTCATATTTCTCATCTGTTCACATATATTAAAAACATCTTAAATATGTATCATAAATATATTATTTTCTATGATTATCAATCTTTAATAAGAAATTAATTTTTTATTTTGTAAAACGAGAGCTATAATTATCAAATCAGTAAATTGTTTTTTATGGCCGAAACTTCTGTTTTTTTCTTATTAGATGAGTAAGAACTTTTATATGGGAAAGAAAAGGAATCATTAGAACTACTAGATTTCTTAACCGCGCTACGCGCGGATAAGATATTATTAAGATATTATGTGTATTTTTTAATTCTAAAAAATAATGTATAATATTATTACATTATTTACAGAATATAAAATAAGACTACATAACATAAATATATTTAAAAAATTCTTTCTAGTTACCATTATGTTGTTTGATTGTTGTACTTGATTTACATATTTACATAGATATTTGTGATAGATGAATAATTATATTTTTATTATCATAAGTAATATATATTTATTATATAATATAAGAAAAACGAAATTACTTACTTTTTAAACAAACTTGTCTCATATTGGGGATTCAGTTATAGACATATCATATTCGAAGGAGATATTTTTACAGTTATCAATCTTCTTAACAATCAAGACACAAATCTGAATATCAAAACAATATCTCATACAATCTCTTTGTAGACTAACAACGTTGATTAGGTATCAAAAAGGACTGGAAATGGATGTGCAGATGTGTTCTCTAAGTCAGCTTTACAAAGTACTACTCATAGTTCGATATATCATTTATGTCCATCCTTTTTTTTGTCCATCATTTCTTAAACATCCTGAAATAATTGATGCTAATTAATAATAAACATCCTGAACTCGTCTAATATCCACCGTAAGCACCGTCGGGGCACGTCAGATGAGTAAAATATTAAATATTTTATTAATATTGTCTAAAAAGCTTTCAAGTGATATTATAGTTTAATTTTTATTAGTTTTTTTTGTTATTTTTATAGTTTTCTGTATTTAAGATTTTTCCATATTAAGCTTCTATTCTTTCACAGAGTTGATATATATATATCATAAAAAATACCATCAAATCAGTTTTACTTATTTATTATTTTGTTTTTAATGAAAATACACTTTTTAAATAATTTAATTTAAAATTAAATTATATATTAATTTGTTGTATTCTAACAATTTGATTGATTTAATTAATTTGCTTTGGTGAATAACTTAAAAGGTTTTCATATGAATAAAGCAAGCTTATGTTGTTATATTATAATTATTTGTGTATATATAATCTAGGGCAAATCTCTAAAATAGCACTTTTTAAGTTTTTATTACAAAAATAGCACTCAAAAAATAAAATGACCAAAATAGTACTTTTTTTGTTTTGAAAATTTTTATTTTTATTTTTTGTTTTTAAAAATTTGAATACATTCCTAAAACGCCACCCTTTAACTCTAAACCTTAAGTCTTAGATTAATTAACCAATTGTTATAAATACATATTTACCCTTCAATAAAACTTATTTTGGTCATTTTCTTTTTTATGATGCTATTTTTTGTGACAAAAATTTGGTTTAGTGTTATATTTGTCTTTTTCTCTATAATCTATATATAATGCTAGTGTAATAAGGAAAGAACATTATTTTTTTGTAACTTAAAAAAGATAGATTATTACAATTTGAAATTAATCAAAATTGAATAAAATGGTAGTTAAATATTTGTAAATCTAATTGTCTTTTTATCTTGTTTAGTTGGATTCTAATGACCTAAAATGTGATAATGATATACCTGAGAACCAGTAGGAATCTCATAACATGGAGAAAAAACACAAACTTCTTGTAATAAATCTCAACATGATAATTCTTGCGAAAATATACAACAACAGAGGTGACTGATCATATAAGGATGGCCACAATATCTTGATTTATTTATTAACGGTGTGAATTTTTTTTTTGCAGCTTCGTACTGTAAGAGAGATCAAGAATGGAGAGTGCTCCTTCTGTAGCAATGTTGTAACTCTCTATTTCTTGTTTGTGGGTTGCCATGAACACAATGAACATATCTGCAAAATAAATGTAAAAGAGATAACACAGCTTGGTTAAATAATGTATTCCGTTAAAATTAACTTAAATGACCAAACAAAGAAGATAAGCAAAGAGCTAACCTCATTGAGCGAGTGACAAAGAGCTTCCTCTCCCAAAGATGAATAGATAGTAACCACAGTGACGTTGCGCCTGAATCAACCCTGTAACGCAATGAACCACTCTTCTCTCGTATCCGCAAAACCTGTCGCTGTGGTTCTTGCACGAGATCTCGAAGAGATCTGGGAGAGTGGAGATGTCTTCCCAGTGAGAGCTGACGGGATCTCTGAACTGGTGGTTTCTAACGGTATGACATGGATCTCCGCCGACGACATCGATAATCACGCCTCGTTTCTTGTCTTTCTTAGCGTTACGGACCAAAAGGGTTAAGGCTAGAGGGACAATGACACCAGCAGCATAAGGAATCGTCTCCCACTTCCTGCAAGCAATAGTAAACGTGTTTATTCACATAATCAATACTGAGTGGAGCTAAAAGAGTACACATTGGTTAAAACCAGTATACAGTCTCGTCAAATTAGAATCTTTTTAATACGATTTTGATTTGAGACCGAAAAGAGATAACTGAACAAAAAGAATAAATAAATAAACACAGAGATGTGGATGCTGCACCTTAGATTAAACTATTGTTTTGTTGTTCTGCCACTGTATACACTCTCGAACTTCCTCTTCGTCTCTCCTAACCAAAAAAAAAAACAACCATTTCTTCAAATTCCCCCGAAACGGAGTTTGAATAAAAACGCTTAACTTTACCCCTCAAATCAGGGAGAAAGAACTAAGAAACAATTATTTTCTGCCGGAATTACCTTCGTGTGTGCTTCCCGAATTCTTAGCAACTGGACTCTGATGATGATAGAAAACATCGATTTGAAGTCACTTACGGAATCAACTGAAAACCAAAATCAGCATTACAGAATCTGGGAAATATGAGATTTTATATACCCTGTGGGAACTGCTGCACATACTCAAGATGCAAAAACCCTCTCTCAAACCTTCTTCATGTAAACAAAAGTAAAGATCAAAGATCAAAAAGAATTCTCATTAATCAGAAAGTGAGACAAAACAAAACACACTGAGAGCTATTTAAAATGTACCTTGAGTTGAGATAGAGAGCGAAGAATCTGAACAAACCTTTCCAAGAGTAAAGTTTCTTCCCTTTTCTAGACACAACCTGAATGAGACATATAATCAGCTCAGAGAGAGTGAAATGAGCAAACTTTTTCAGAAGAAAGTGAGACCCCCAAGGCTCTCCAATATATTGACCACATCATATATAAGCCAACGTTCAACTCCTGCAATAACCACACAATTTTCTAAGTTTTGGAATCCAAATAAGGTTTAGATATATTCACAGAGAATTATGAATCTCACCTAATTTGGCTGCGGCATCATCCATGCCAAACAAATCAACATCGTCTCGGTTATATAGTCACAGGAAACTGGATCGTACAAACACACAAAAGACAATAAAGTTACACAGAAACCCAATCTGGAGGAAAAATATCTAGAGAGAGAGAGAGGGAGAGGTATGTGTAAATACTTGGACCGAGAACGCCTAGAGATTTGTTGCTGAAGAATATGGGAGTGAGAGCATCCGAATCTTGAGACACAATCCTAGCCTCCCAAAACCTCAGAAGATGGACCTCGGCTGGGGTTGAACAGCAACTGGCTTCTTCTAAATCAGCAAGCAGGGTGATTGGGTGAAGGAATTCGCCATATTGTGGCTGGTAATTAGCAGAGATTATACTGATAGATTTCATAGATATGGCGTTCTTCATCGCTGGTAACATGCAAATTTATAGGAGACCTTCCACCGCTATCTTCGTAGTACCAATACGGCAGGGACATCAAAGACGGAGGAGACGATGAAGGAGGAGACGAAGAATCTGGATGTTGATGATTGATATCGTGACTTTCACCACTTGGGCTTATGGGCCAACTATGAGGGAACTATCAGTTTATCACAAATAAGCCCAAACGCTAACAGATCAAATTAAATAAGCCCAAACGAAAGTGACGTGGAAGAAAAACAATTTCTGATTGGTCTGAATTAAATGGGTGACGTGGACACTCTCTCCTTTCAAGTTATTTACCTTTTAGTATAGTATTGATTAAAGGTTAAAAAGCTGTGTGAAATGAATAAACATCATGTGTATTACTAATAGTATGAAAAAGCAAATGATTATAAATTTACAACTCAAGTAAAGGAAAAGCCAACGAGCTTTTGAGTTCCCTGCTATAGAAGGATCATTAACCAGTAAACTAGTAAAGGATATAATTAACCTTTTTGACTGCGCGAACTTCAAGTGAATATAATTAACCTTTTTGACTGCGTCGAACGTCAAGTCTCTCAAGCTTCACAGTTAGTTAGTGTTAAGTCTTTTCACTTTCTGATTTTTATATACTTCCTGAAATAGTCCTTCCCATTATATTTGACTTTACGTACGGTGATTAACAACTATGAGAAGGTAAATCAAAAGACTTAACTACGCTTTTTGACCCTACATATAAGTCTTCGTTTTAACCACCTCTTCTCATCTCTAGTAGTTTTACTTTTATCCCAAACCTAAAGGTAAAAGCGGAAGGTAAAATGGGCATTATGACAGCTTAATTAAGTTTATCCTAATCTCTACGGTACATGTATTCATTGTATGTCAAAGTAGGTGTTATACGTAACTTTCGCTCAGTAAAAGTAAAACAATTTTTCTCGTGAACTTTAGGTATATAAATAAAATTCTGAATAAATGCATGGCAATGTAACGTGCAAATTGATGCAGTTTGGTCTTTATTCAAGATGTTAGGTTTGACTCAGCACAAGAAAATAAACTCTCTTGTCAGAGAGAGGTCATATTAAGAAGTATACTGAGATGTATAGAAAATTTTGCTTTGTTCTTAATTCAACATGTGTGACGTGTTTAAATACTTTGTGGTGTTGGTTTGTTGATTTTGGAGAAACTCAAGTACTTAAACAAGTTTTGTCCTTAACTAATTTTGAGCTAATGTCAATTTGAACATTATAAATAAGTTAGCGTACGTCTTGAGTGTTTGGTTATGTTTTCCTTTTTATATATTATGACAGTATATTATAATCATCATAATAAAAATAATATGCAGAACATTTAATGTATTAGTTAAGGATACTATACAAAACATACACAAATGAAGATTAATTACAAACGACAATCAAAATTTAATTCCATTAGATAGGTTCACAACCTGGGTTCGAGCGGAGAACATATGTGTTTTTTGGCCAAAAAAAAAAAGACAATCAAAATTTAACTAATGAATGCCCCCTGTTTGATTGTTGTGCTAGGAAGATTCTAAAAGTATTTTTCGAATTTTCAAGTTGAAGATCCGATAACAAATTTTTTGAAGGTAGATGTAAAAATACAAAACAAAGATAATAATATATGATATTTCATTAGAATAAGTTAAAGACCAAAATTTTGGATTCTTTTGGTAATCTTAAAACGATTTATGAGAGAATTTGTAAAACACATCGTGCATGAGTTTATTTAATTGTAAATAAAATAACAGTATATGCATTCAGGCATGGATTATCTCCTAAAGGGTAAACGTAAGACAAGCTACAAGTGTTTGGTCAGAAGAAGATGAACTGTAGCATTGCTGTCTGCCGATTAGTTGGAAACTTCCGCTTTACGAATAATGTATATGCTTATTTAGGCTTTGAATATGAGAAATCGGTCAAAAAAATATGAGAAAATCGGATCAAGCGTTGTCATCTATTATGATTTTTTAATTTTTTTCACCAAAAAAAAAATCAACGAAGGAAATGATTAGTTTCCTGAGATGTTATTTTTTTGCAATATGATTAAGAACCACTAGACATATCAACTCAATAATATAATTAAATATCTACTTAAGGAACCTAGCTAAGATACTGAAATTGTAATATATGCCTCATTGTGATGCAGTAAGACCATTTGATTTACCCATGACGAGCTGGCTTAATTGGAAAGGATCTGAGACATTTGTGCTAGAAATTTTCGGTTCGAGTACGCGTGATAATTTGGAAAAAGGATTAACAACCGGTCTTTGTTTCTGCCCTTGGGGCAGGTCCGGGAACACATGCCTAAGAAACATTGTAGTGGAATCTATTTTTTTTTTTGGTTTACTGTTTTTATTTTGCTGTTTGCATAAAAATAGAAAAATGAGTTTAAGACCTATTTCAAACATATAACATATAATAAATGTTTGAATCTTTTTTCTTCTTCTTAATTTATATCAAATAAAAAGATAAACTTTAGAAAGAATACATTTATTAGTTTCATGTATATTGTAATTTTTAGTTGTAAATTTTAAAATATTAGTTTTAATTTTTTTATCATTCTGGACCGGTACTACCTTGGAAAATTAGTCGGACCCGGAATATTTCCGGGTCTACAAAAAAGACCATTTGCTTAGTTCGAGTTGAAGAATTACTAGCATATTGCTTGAATTATCTGATTTTATAACCACTGAATCATTTGTTACATAAACAGGTAAGTTTGGTTTCTCTGACCAATTAGCTAAATAACTACGTACGAAACATCTAATCTATTAAAATTGAAGTACAAATAAGATTTAATCCTGATTTTTCTAAATATTTACAATCTAATGCCATTGATTTAAACCATATTTAACATTTAAATCAAACCACCTAAATATAATTTAACTAGCTAAACAAACATTACATTTATACCACCGATTTAAAAAAAAACTTACCAAGTAAATCTTCCCTACAATCAAGTAACATCTATTTATTATATACCTAATTAAGCAAATAGATATCTGAAAAAAAATCGTTACTTCCAAATTATATTAGGTTTGTTATATGGTAAAAAAAAGAATATTCTAAAT
>NW_026616105.1:0-30424 GCF_000801105.2 Raphanus sativus
TTCAGATCACAAAGGCTTTGGGAACTTCGCCTAGTGTGCATGGGCTTGAAATCAGATGAGGATGCTAAACTCTACATTGGAAACTCCATCCTTCAGGATATGATGAGTTTTTCCTCAACTCCTCTTGCTGATGATGAAACTAAAGGACTAATCCTTCAGGTGATACTTTCTTTTCTTAATTGTCACTTCGTGTTAATTTTGCATTATACAGTTCCTTTCTCCTAACTTAATATAGGACTAATTCTGAAACATATCTATGTGGTATCTTTTTTCAACTTTGGCGCACAACCAACGCGACAAAATCTTTATTCTTTCACTTTTTTCAGGTTGTGGGGAAGTCAGCCAAATTCAATAAGATGGCCAGACATCTAGTTCAAAATTGTGGTCTGTTTTCATGGTGTTCATCACTTATCTCAATGTTTATACAAAGCCCATTAAAGACGACGATTTTCGCTGGTGGTTGTCTTGAATGTATGTACAATATCACTCCATTAATGCTATTAGTACTATAGAATGTTGTTTTTCGTTAATTGAATTTCTTTGTGATATTGCTTTATCAGGTTATAACTGATGCTCTGGCCTCCAGAAGCGTCACAGAATGGTTGCAAGAGGAAGAGATAAGAGGGTCCTATGGAGAATGTGGTCAGAAATCCATAGTAGAGTCCGACCACAACAACCAAGTTTCATTTCCCCTCGAAGGGCTAATGGAAATCTCATCGCGTTTATGCAGACTTTTGGGAGGTGGACTGGTTTCAGTACAAGAAAATAGTACTTTGGTTGATTTAATTCTGCAGGTACTGTCTGCTACACAAAAGATATCACAGAAACTACGAAAAATGTACCAGCCACATTTCACCATCAGTATCGATGGATTATTCCAACTCTTTGAGGCTGTTACTAACTGCCATTCTCCTCAAGTCGAAGCTATTGCAGAGCGTGGGCTTGATACTATATTAACGAGCACCCCGTCGTTTGAACTTTTATGCATGGTATCTTCCTCCCTCTCTCTCTTCTCTGACTTATTGAGTATTCCCTCCAATTTGATTTGAACAGTTCAAAAGTTTTTGTATCATACGATAACTTTCAGGACGTAGACAAGCTGAGAAGGTTTCTATTGTGGGGAACCTCTACAGCCTTGAAGAGTGACCTTAGAAAGGGATCTATACCAAGTGAGTCTCAAGAGGAGAGTATGGTAGCAAAGTTTCTCCGTTGGCTGTGTGCTTCTGTGATTCTTGGGAAGCTTTATTCTGAGGCTAGTAATTCGGACCCGACAGTCTTGAGTAAAACAAAGCCAGAAAATTTGTTAACATTGTTAGAATACTTTAAGACGAGGAATCTCGAAGGTAGCGAGACAGAGTCCGAGCACATAATAGGGGAAGTAATCGTACACCTCCAACAGCTTTTGTCTACAAACTACAGTGTTCTTTCTTCTGTTGTATGTGCACTTTCTTCCATGCGTCTTCGTAATGGCCTTGAAAATGCAGGTACGCTGCTTTTCACCAACTAATATAACTCCTCTTGTTCTAGGAATTACTGGACTCCGAATGGGAATGAATTCTGGATTGAAGTAGTTTTTGGGTGTTGATATTTGAAATTAAGGTTGATGCATGAATTTCAGTTGGTTAGAGATATCTGCTGAAACTATAGTATTTGATATATTGATTCTTAGGTGTTAAGCTACATCTGTTTATGTCCCAATATGCTCACGTGTTTCTGCCACTCAACATGTTTGTAAGTTGAAAATTTGCTATTCTTCATAGGTTCAGAGTCTGATGGCGATGACAAGCTCATCAAATCTCTTTGTTCTAGAATAAGCAGTCCTCCCGAGGCTACACCAGACTGGAGATGGTAAAACGATTTCCTCTATTGTTCAGTCATTTTGTAAAACTTTGTTAAATCATTCCAAACCTTGAACATTGTTTCTTATCCGCAGGTCTTATCATCAAGCATGGAAGGATCCTTCATCTGAACCGGCCACAGATCTGCAAAAGATCGATGAATGTCATGCATGCCAACACCTTCTGCTGATGTTCACTGATATGCTTAGAGTAAAGCCAGGGGAATCTCAAAAGGTGTCGCTTCATAAAAGTTTTGACATGGCTAGTGTATTTGATTGGGAAAGAGGTTTAGTCGAGACCTAGTTATTCTGTTCTATCAAAAATCAACCAGTTTTGCTTTATCAATTATCAGTGACATAAGTTATTGATTGACACGTGTGAACAATTGTCAAGTTTTGTTGCCTAGTATCAATGATAAAAGCTCCCAGCTAATTTTCTCCTAGTGACCCCACGAAAGATAAACGTCTGAACTATTTTATACACAAATGTATACATAATCTTATTTACTTTGAATCCAAGTGATTTCTAATGTATCTGAAGAGACCTTCACGTGATTCGTGGATCACTAGACGAAAGTCATACCTAACAAACAGACAAAACAGTTTATATGTTGGTTCTAGCAGTTCTTTGGTCTGTGGTACTTAGGAGGCAGAGACGGGCAGTGCTCGTTCATATGCGGGTATGGCTCCATAGTGTTGTAACCGGGAAGCTCCATTCTGTATTTCCCAAGTATTTGACAGTACGGTAGCTTTACATCGTCGTTGTCGTTGCACCATCTGGGCAAACGGCTTGCATTGTTCTCGAAAAACTTGAGCATGTAAGCATCTTTGATCTGCAAAAAAATTGATTCACCTGTTCAGTATGTGTGTGTGTGTAGAGGTATCTTCTAGATCATGCATAGGGTAGTTCTCTTACCGTGAATTCAGTGACTTGGATGGAACTAGAGATTGGATCAAACAAGCCACCTTCTTTATACATTTCGAGGATGAAAGCAATACAAGAAGTTGATTTCCCATCGCTATATATCCAATCATCTCGTTCAGGAACTGCTAGCAGCTCGTCAAAAGAGGATCCACGCTTTTCGACCTCCACGAGTACATCAGGAAGATCAAGACCCTGCCATTTCACAACATCTTAAATAAAACGATAAGATGATAACAAAGAAGAATGTGGAGTCGAAGCTAATACCTCAGTCCCGAGTCGCTTGTTCAGAGCTTCATTCCACATATTAGCAGCATAATCAGGCTGGATTTTGCTCCAAACTGTCATGACAGAAGCAACCTGGAGACATATCAAACAAAAGCAAAGAAGATACAGAGCAAGGCAGTCATTAACCTCAACAAAGGTTTTGTTTAATGAGAGAACGAAGAAAGAGACAAAACTGAAGCTTAAGAGATGAGCAAAACCTACAAGATGAGCATCCAGAGGAGGTGGGTAGTTCCCGCTGATGGTATCGATCCAGCTAAAAATCAAGTTGTGATAGCCATACGGTTTACCATCCATGCTGCGAGCATATTCCCATGCAGCTGTAACATTAAACCTGGCTCGATAATCAGGATGCAGCGGTAGCAATGCAATATGAGGATTTGCGTCATCCTTGGTTTGTTCGAACTCCCACCACTCTTCCCATGGCAATACCGCTATCACATCTTCTCCCTATGACCCCCCAAAAAGAATCATTAGTATAAAATATGAACATGTCATGTCAAGGATGTGCAAACGAATTCAAATCAAGCATTTCAAAGTGTTACCTTCTCATTTTCATTCCCGGATTCACCAACCCAGAGTTTCCCATCAGAATCCCTCAAACAGACAGCAGTGTGGCCAGCATAAGCTCCGCTTACCCACTTCTCAAGGGTCTCAAAACCACCCCACCGCCCACGGATCTTTGAGATAGCTAGCAAGTCTCCAGAGTGGATTTCATCGGTAGTGATGTTAGTAACCCAAGGCTGAGGGCGAGCATAGAAATTAGCACCCATATGCTTCTCAAGAAACGCTATATTAGAATTCTCCCCCCAACCGGTATTGGTAAAGAGAGGGAAGACATCCCACAGCGCTCTCAGAGTTCCCACCATCCCTGCTTCCATGAGGAATATCGAAACTCCTTTCTGCTTAACCTGATCAAAATTTGAGAATCATCCATTAGACATATGAATACTAAAACTGAAGAAAATACAAAAAAAAAGAGCAGCTTGGGCTTACATATTCATACTCAGCTTTTCCTTCCCACTCATTGAACTCCATGGTGTGCTCTCTTGAAATGAAGTACCAATCCCATGTCACACGGTATGGTGTCACAAAGACATATATATCCATGCAAGTCCAACTATGTGCCTTGTCCACCTGAACAAAAACACGTAATAGCTTGAATCAACCTTAACATCAATCAAAAACAGTTCCACAATCAGTCTAAACGGAGGGACATAATCATATAACGATTTTTCTAGAACAATTTATTTTAGAATCGGTTTAGGCGTACGGTCTAGTCATCGGCCTAACCAATAAGCCCTCTATATAGTGATCCTTGAACATTTGTTTCACATGTTCATATACAAATATAGAAACAAAGCCAAATGAAGTAAAAATCAATTAACAAGCTAACCCCACGTACAACAACTTGAACATATTCCCTCAAAAATCAAACCATTGAAAAAAAACATGCAAAAAAATAAAAATAAAAATTCATTAATTTCGTCAACCTTAATGTGAAGTGTTCCGCCGCCGAACTCGGAGCCGGACTTGTTATTGAGCTCCAACCAAGCCTTATTCTCATAAAAGCAAGCACCTTTCCACTCAACGGCGTCGTTTTTAATAGAAGCCGCGCCGATGTAAGTGGGGAGGAGGTCCACGGCGGAGCTGAGAGAGTTGAGAAGCGGCCAGGAGAGTTGTCTGGGCAAGAGCGGGAGAAGATCCCGAGGGTGAAATGGTAATTTCACAGACGAAACAGTGAGAAGCATCAGTACGGTAACGGCGAAGATGATGGCCGGAGCAGAAGACGAAACCGCCATTGTTTGATTAACGCCGTGAGTCAAGTGTCTCACTTTCCGTGTCGAACTCGCAAACTCTTAATGAGAGACTTGGTTTAACGTATTTATTCGAGTATATTCTTCGAATACGTGTAATGAAATTGGAAGGGGGTGTAATATCTATTTTTAAAATGTTAGGTCTAAGTTCGTGAATTTATAAACTAAGAAGCCGAATTTTGAAATGTTTCTATAAGTTTTCGCAACTGGTCATCTCTAGTGATCACTATAGCCCCACGCATCTCTTACGTGCACCACAACATAACTAATAGCCTAATCTCTTCCTCTTTATATTTCGTTTACTGGTTTGAAAAAAATAGGACATCTCTTTCAATGGCTGTGTCATTTCAAACCAAGTACCCTCTAAGACCCATCACCAACAACATCTCAAGAACCCAACGTCCTTCACTTCTCCATGTTCGTGTCACGTGCTCTGCTACTACCACCACCAAGCCTCAGACTAACCGTGAGAAGCTTGTGGTTGAGAAACGTTTTGTGAGTCCTCTTTCCAACGACCCAACTCTGCAGTCTACATGGAGTCACCGCTTATGGGTTGCAGCTGGTTGCACCACCTTGGTGGTCTCTTTAGCTAAGTCTATCACTGGAGGGGTTGGCTCTCATCTCTGGCTTGAACCAGCTTTAGCCGGTTATGCAGGGTACGTCTTGGCTGATCTTGGCTCTGGTGTCTACCACTGGGCTATCGATAACTACGGTGACGAGTCAACGCCACTAGTAGGAGCCCAAATCGAAGCGTTTCAAGGTCACCACAAGTGGCCTTGGACAATCACAAAAAGACAATTCGCCAACAATCTACACGCTCTTGCACGAGTCATAACCTTCACGGTGCTTCCGCTAGACCTTGCGTTTGACGACCCTGTGGCTCACGGCTTCGTGAGCACGTTTGCGTTCTGCATAATGTTCAGCCAGCAGTTCCATGCTTGGGCTCACGGAACCAAGAGCAAGCTTCCGCCTCTCGTGGTGGCCTTGCAGGACGTAGGGGTGCTTGTTTCGAGGAAAGAGCACGGGGAACATCACAGAGCACCGTATAACAACAATTACTGCATTGTGAGTGGGGCTTGGAACAAGGTTCTGGATGAAAGCAAGGCCTTTGAGGCATTGGAGATGGCGTTGTACTTCAAGCTTGGCGTGAGACCGAGGTCATGGAGCGAGCCAAACTCTGAGTGGACAGAAGAAAATGACATCTCCACCAGCCAAGCGTAACCAATAGTTACAAGGTGGATCTATGCGGTGTTTGAAAACAAATTATTTATACATGTACAAGAAAATTTAAGGAATATATTGATAAGATTATTTTTTTTGGTAATTTATATTGAGTACAAAAGATGAGTACAAAAGAGAGCACCTAACAGTTTTAAGTGTCAGATCCAACGAATGAGTAGACAGAAGAGACACAGGGGAACCAGTACTGACATTTTCCGTCTTTACTGCCATTGTCGATCATTGCAAGGCCCTCCTGAAAACAAGTTAATAGTAAAATTGCAAAGTTTCAGGACCCACATTGGTTGGTAGGGTTGCATTGTGTTTACCGTATTGGAGAAAATGCATACCTCTAACAAAGTTTCGAGAGCATCTATGACCCGACCAGATGTCCACGAGAGCCGTCTTTGTACCTCTTCCACAGTCACAAAGCCTTGACCCTGTGATGGAAATTAACATAAATCCTCGAGACACTTCAGTTAAAAGATAATGCAAAACATGTGCTTAAAGAGTATTATAACCTGAGCCAACTCCAAGATTTGGTTATGATCTTTGTTGAGCTCGGTGGGGACTGAACGGACAAGCTTTTTCTTGCCAATTGTGATTACTTCAAATCCACTTCCCAAAACCTAAGGAGAAAAGCCCAACATAGCAGAGCAAGAAACAGTTCAAATTTTCCTTTTTTATGTTGAGAATCTGAAAAGAAAAGAAAAAAGGCAAGTCAGATAGTACCTTTAGCTTGCTAATAGCTCGAAGACAATCGTCTTCGGTGACAGCTTCACGGTCTTTTTTCCTTCTCTGACGAAGATGACTGCAAAGCTCTTGCAAGCTGATCAAACCTCCATTGAGTGATCTTGTAAGCATGCAAACTTCAATAATCTGAACTCCTGTTTGATCAAATTTACACTACTTTATACATGTGGCGATCCCAAGTAAGAAAAAGAACTATACATATGCCAGTGTTTACGTTCCCTTTCCAAACATGGACTTAACAAGACGTAGCACAATTAATATAAGCCTATCTTCTCTGGAAGTAAAAGAAAAACATGTCAGGTAAGAGACCAAACATACCAAGTTCATAGTAGAAGTCACCAATTCCCAGGAGCTCAGCCCAGAAGCCCTTGTTTGAAGCTAGTGGATCTACACCAACTTTAGCACACATCTCATGGAACTGAGCTCTAAAGGCTGGATTTTTACGAATGTCATTCTGCAACCAAAAAGGCAAAAAAAAAAGAATGCTACTTTTCAGTGAAACTAACCACACTAATCCGACAGATCATGTTTACTTATGTAATAGCAGAGAACCAAACAAATACATAAAACTTCTACAAAAAAATAAAAAAAAATTGGACCTTGTGTTTACGAGCGAACTCTTCAAGCTGGGACTTGAACGTGGCAAGCTGTTCTTTCATCATATCAGTTCGTAACTTGGCCACATTCTCTCCTAATAACCGGTACTGATCCTGTTTGATTTTTTTTTTTTTTGGAGATCATAGCCAAAAAAACAATCAACAGAAGGTACGGATTGTTAGAATACAAAATATACAAATCTAGTTTAGAAGCAAAACCCGAGCAGCAGCTGCCTTTTGTAGCCCTCCGATTCCTGGTCGTCGCCGCATCTTTCCCTGTTTCTTTGATCTTCACAATTCTCCGATTGGGGAATTATGGTTCCCGACTAAAGGGAATTGGAGAAGACGACATAGCTACTGGTCATTTACTTTTTAGTTTCTTTAGATTTCAACAATCAGAGTGGCGCAGCGGAAGCGTGGTGGGCCCATAACCCACAGGTCCCAGGATCGAAACCTGGCTCTGATAAACCTGTAACATAATTTTTTTTTTTATTCACCACCCGCTCGACTCTCGCTTTACGTTTCTTTAAATAATTATATTTCCAACCGTTATTATCTCAAAACACCTTTTAAAACGACATTGAAATTATGAAATAGAGAGACCACATGATTACGTCTTATGTTTATGTATGAACAACGGTACTAAAGCCAAGCTCTGATCCAACAATATTGTATCTTTTACAGACATAAAGACATTTGCTTACGAAAACATTTAATGGAAGAGAAACAGACAAAGACAAAATCTCTCACAAACTCAAGTTTACTTGTCGAATTGTTGCAGATCGATTTCCCAAACTGAAGCCAGCTGCATCACCAGCTCTTCCGGCGCTGGACCTTCCCAGTCTTCAGGCGGGTCCATGGTTGAACATGCGTCTTGTAAGTTGAACAAGATATCACTCTTCAGTTCCATTGGAACTCCAAATGTGTCTGCACCGTCTTGTAAAACCAATTCCAGCAACTTCAAATGCCAAAACAACAGAGAGAGACAAACACATGTTAAGATCAAAACATCATATGATTCTTGGAACTTAATGTCCTCTAAAGAAGAGATACCTGTTGAATCCAAGATAGGCAAATGTCGTAGAGATTGTGATCCAGGAGAAACTGGGCGATGAAATTAAGAGCTTCGTTTGCAATCTCATTTGACATCTGGTCAAGAGAAGGCCCTGTCTTGTCCATCAGTTTGATGATCAAGTGCTGGTCACCGGCGCAAAGGACTTCTGCGTAAGCAGAATCAATGTCACCAACACGGAGTGAGTGCATTGCATTACTCCATGAACTCCATATCGGGTCACGTTCCTGCCCTTCGCCTTCTTCATCTCCCATGGCTTCAGCTTCAGGGACAGCCGCAACTCGTGTTGGACGAGTGACTGCACCATCCTCGCCGGCTACTCTAATAGCTTCAAGTGTAGCTTCATCCTTTGATGCCTGCCACACACTTCTTGCTGAGGGACCTTCACCATATCTAATAGTCCCAGCTGCTTTATTATCCCAACCTCTCCTGCCATTTCCCATGTGCTCATTCTGATATTGTTCCGACCGGGGTGATCTTCTTGGCCCGTTTTGTCCGTTTCTGGAAGCACCATGTTGATGCATGAACCAGTCATCCGGCATGTCAGAACCCCACATCCTGCCCCTCATAGCTCCATCAGGTTGTGAGCCTCTCTCCCCTGGACCTCGGCCATTATATTTTCCAGTGGAGTAGTTTGCAAAGCTATTATATTTGCCAAATCCAGCTGTGGGATTACCCCTACGACCTGATGATATTGAAAGATCTCTTGCCATGTCTTCAACAATCCTCTCTAAACCCCTTACCCTGCCCTCTAAGGTCACCATACTGTCATGTGAACCACCAATAAACTCCTGGAGCATGTTCATAAGGTTAGTCTGTTGTCTCTCCAGCTGCAATAACTGCCTCTGGATCGCTGTCCAATTTCCTCTGTTACTTGTAAAAGATCCTTCAGAATGATTATCAGTATCGGAGATAGCGGCGTGATTCCCGGCTGTCTGCTTTCCATTTACAACGCCAGCCTTATCATCAGCAGATGTCCCTGCCTGTGATATGTTCCCATCAGACCTACCTTTTACCTGTTTATCACTCGCAGACTCTGGAAATCCATGATCATTTGATTGGATGTTCTTGAAGCGATTTGAAGATCCCATGGCATTGAGATCATCGAGTCCTGATTCTTCCTCATCTTCATTTTTACATCTACGAGGAACTACTACTTCCACGGACTGCCTTCTTTCTAGTCTTTGGAAAAATTCAGGATTAAACTCTTTGTCACTTAACGCAGGTGCTTTCTTCTTCAACATGACTGCTGCTTTTTCAGGAAGACCTCCTTTTGCCTTAGAAGCAGAATCAGGTAAGAGTATTGAACCATTGGATGCCTCCTTTTTCATTAGATCAGATAGATTAGACCTTTTATCCCCGTTCTTCTCTGAACCAAGCTGCTCACCAGATGAACTCTTTGACTCGTCTGGAGCACCATCTACAGATTTTCCAGAAATCTTTTTCCATAATTGTAGGGCCTCTGTCACACTTTCCCTGACAGGTTTAATCTGTCCAAGAAAATACCATTATTAAATTGTTTTGAGAAGATCACCACATAACCTAACTAATACACTTTCCATGAATGTAGCATTTCACAAAACATTCCCCAATTACAACGCTCACTAGTGAAAGGAAAGTGATAGATAACTGAAACTTAAGATAATGCAGATCATAGTAAATAAATAACGAAAGAGGCTCGGTGAGAAATCAAATGATGAGGAAAGCCAACAAGAACCATCAACTACCAATTGATATGCCTGAGCTGGTTATGACATATCACATATGACATTATTTTACAAACAATTACTGAGCTTTCGATGTTTTAAACACGGTCATAGTGGAACTGAATTTACTTAGAGAAAGAGAACGTAGCTACCTTGTCAAACCGACAGGTCTCAAGCGCCGCAAGAGTGGAATCTGTTCTGTCCTTTAGCAAACTGCTAGAATGTGATGCCAATGCGGTTAAGGTCTCAGCCGCAGCCTTTCGTGTTACCCAATCTGTACTTCCAAGGCAATCATGAATACTTTCTAGCAACGACTCCAAGCTCTGAGGCGCAATGGCTCCAACCTGAACCAGAGTTATTGATCTGTTACTACTCTTTTTCATAGACAAGTTAAACCATTGAACCAACTAGCAACGAAGTACCAGAAGTAAGGACTCAAAATTACACTTTATCTAGCTAACCAAAATGAAAAAAAAAAAAAAAAAATTCAGCAAACCTGAGAGAGACTCGAAACGACGGGCAAAAGGGAAGCTTTAGCCAAGAAACTAGAATTACTCAAAAGCTTGCAGATTCTAGGGCAAAGCTTCTGGAAAGAAGCAACGGGAGGAGTAGCAGCCGATTCCACCATCCTAGCCATACACACCGCCGCACCAGATTGCACCACTTTATTCTGCTCACCCATAGCCTCAAACAACGGCTTAACGAACAACCCCACCGCAAGCGTATTGCTCCCTTCCTCTCTCCCCTTGAGATAAATCCCCGACAGAGCCCCGATCGTATCCCTACACGCGTCCCTGACTCCCGAATCCGAGTCCTTGAGGCGCTTGACGACCTGCGCGATGATCCGGGTGAGATGCGCGGCGGTGGAGTCGGAGTGGAGGCTGCAGACGTAGGAGAGGAGGTGGAGGCACTCCTTCTTGACGGAGGGTTTGGGATCGGAGCAGGAGTCGTAGAGGCAGTTGAGGAACATGGGTAGGGTTTCGGGGGTGAGGGATTGGATCGTTTTCTCGAGATCTTCGACGGCGATCTGGTAGGTGTCTCGATCGGCGAGTTTGGAGATGGAGGTGAGGATCTTCTGCTTCTGCTCCACCATGGCTTGGAACGAAGTGAGGGAACTGGGATTGGGATTGGAGGATGACCTAGAAGATGTTGCGCTTGATGACCTTGCTGGTCTTGTTGGCTTCGCGGACGTCGTGGGTGTGCTCATTTCTGAGAATGCTGATGAGAGGAGAGGAGAATAAGAGAGGCGATTTGGAGAAGGAAGACGAGATCTGTGTCACAGTGGAGAGAGTAACGATGGTTAAGACTGGGATTAGGAAATGAGTCGCTCAATCTTCAAGCTTTCTCAAACTTTTTTTTTTTTTCAAATTTTAAGATTTAAAATAGTTACTTATTCCAGTGCTGGAATATTGTTTTGTTGCGAAAATTTGGGCTTGGCACTTTAGGCCCATAGCGAATAAGGCCCAACAGGTTTATATATGTTTTCTCTGCTAACCTTGGAGACCATCATGTGCTCATCCTTTTTCATTTTATTTTTTTTGGGACTAATGCTCATCCTTTTTCTATCAAAGTCTTGGATCAGAAAAACAGTCCTTCCGACTGCATTCGTTTCCTGAAAAGCTCCAACTCTATACCGCAAAGATCTTTCCGATGTTCTTAACAATCTTTCTGTAGCTCCACCAACCATATGACTTGGCCTATGATCGATCACCTTTTAAACATGTCCAAAACTGAACACTCTTCTACAACAGCATCGAGTTAGGTTCACTATGACAGACACATATGCTCGGATTCACTAATCCAACACACGAGTTTTCCAATGAAGTTATATCCAAAACATATATATATAAAAGAGTTCTCTAATGAATGTTCAATTATTACTTTGAATCCATCCAAAATAATACTCTATCGTGTTTACTCGCATCAGCTTTGTTTCTCCCAAGTATTATAAGCTTAAACAAGGAGATTGAAGACGTAAAAGAAAGCAATAAGAAAGCAAATGGAACTTTGGTAATGAGAGCTAAATATGAAATAACAAACTAAATATTTCGAAGGTTTTAAACTTGGAATTAAGATCCGACAACAGTGTAGATAATGAAGCTGAGATTTCCAAAAACACTAATTGCCAATCCAAAATACAAAAAGAAAAAAAGACACGCAGATAAATACTCAATTTGATCAAGCAGTGATCTCCTTCTTGAGTTTTGCAAGCTCTTGCCTGACAACGCCAGCTTTCTGCAAAACAAAGCACCAAAGCCATATTAACACTTTAGTTACGCACAAGGCACCAACACAGTCATAGAATTTCCAACAAATTAACACACAAACTGACCTTGATTTTGGCCAACATGATCTTGAACCTGTCAAAATCATTGAGGCTAGCCCTACGCTTCTGAACGATAAGCTTCCTACCCCATGAGCTCTTCTCCCACTTGTTCTTCACGTCTACAAACACTTTCACGGATTAGATGGGAACAAAAATAAAAAAAACTCAACTTTACACATTAAACACAGCATCACAACTCACCAGCCTTCTCCATGGCCTCGATCAAAGCCTTCTTCTTTGGGACTCTGTTGATCTCAATCACGATATCGGTGAGAGACAACCTCTTGAAGTTCATCTGGATCCTCTCCATGTCTGGGGCGTCAACCAAAGCCTAAACGCCAAGTACAAAACAAGGACTCAATAAGAACAGTATAATGAAACTAAAATTCACAATATAGACAAAAGTTTATAACACCAAGTCAAGAGTCATCAAGGTAGGTAATGGCTTTATAGCAGTTATTATCAGCAAATCATTTAGATAATAAACCCACCTATAGATGAAACTAATCTAGGGAAAGGCAACTTTCGTTCACAACCAAAATGTTCAGCTAGTTCAACATTACAACAAGAGGTAAGCTAACACTGACATTACGTCTGAATAAAAGAAAAATTAAACATACCCTGTTCTGGTCAACGACGTCGACGATGACGACGAGCTTTCCATGGTCTTTTCCGTAGTTAACAAGTGCAACTCTCCCGATCTCCACGTACCTCTTGAACACCTAAACGATCACAAACAACACATGAAAATCTCAGTCACAACCACTTGACTGAAGACAACCTAAACACTTGTCTACAATAAATATCGAGAACAAAGAAATCACAAAATGTAAATCTCACCATTTTCGCTTAGAAGGTTAGAAGCAAAAAGTTGAGGAGAGCAAGAGCAGCTGAAGGCGTCTTACCTCTTGCTGAAGAGACTATTTAAACCTAAACCTAAAGTTCTTTAGGGTTTTCCGTTTTGGGCCGTAGTTATCAAATAAATACTTAACAGGCCCATATAATGGTTCAAATTCAATAACTTAAAAGCCTAATAGTAAAACGACGTCGTTGAGCCTGGCTGGCTCTTTGCCTTCTATATGCTTTTACATACATTTCGTTGATAATCATTTCATCGATCATTCTGCGACAGAACGTTACAAAAGTCAACGATTTATTAATATTCACGGAACTATGATTCGGTTACAGATGTAAAAAAAGGAGGGGGTGACAGCAAAAATCGAAACTCCGACTAACTGTCATGACTAATGAGACCAGGTCATCTTTATCAGGCAAGAGGAAGATACTTATTAAAAGCGACGACCAAACAAAGAAAAAAAGAGACAGAAAAAAAAACTAAAGAAACCCAAATAACAAAAGTTTCTGTCTTTTTCGACTCCAATTCACTGGGTCACCCCCCTTCAATTCCCGATCTTTTTTTTTCTTCAAAAAGAAAAAAAAACCGACAATATTTCTTCATTGATTGTTGTCGATCGAGTTTTTGAGGGGATCCCGGTCCAGTGTATTGGTGGTTTCTGTTAATTTTTTTTCCCGGGTAAAAATTTGCGGTGTATAATTTGGGGTTGGAGATGTGGGGAGGTGCAGCTGAGCCGGTGGATTCTTATTACCAAGTTCGTCCTGAGTGCACAGATGTCGCCAAGACTAGATTCAAAATCAAGGTTACATTCTTCATCCTTGACAAAAATGTTGATTAACATATATATATAATCCAGATTCATTGCTTATTGATCTTGTCTGGAATGCAATGATCTCTCCTAATGAGGGACACATTGATCTTAGGAGCTGTTTTTAAGGCTCTCAGATCTATACTTTGATCTCATTTGATATTTTTCAGCTTCGCTGATTTGTGTGTTTTAGAGAAAGGCATGGACTTGTTTGCCCTATATTTCGTGAAATATAATTCAGAAAAGGAGTTTGGCAACATGTGTTTGATGTTAAGAGCCACTGAAAGTTTCTGACCGATCATTTTTGTGATGTTCTGTGGTGCAGCCAGGCAAAACTCTAAGTGTAAGAAAATGGCAGGCTGCATTTGTCCAAGACGGGACTCTCGATATTGGCAAGACTCTAAGACGAATCCGGAGAGGGGTATGTCATTTTCTCAAAACTCTTTTTTGGCCTAGACTTTTGCTTTTAATCTCTTCGACAATTAATTGATTTGTAGGGAATCCATCCATCAATTAGAGGCGAAGTATGGGAGTTCTTACTTGGCTGTTATGACCCATCTAGTACTTTCGACGAAAGAGAGCAAATCCGACAACGCAGAAGGTAAAAGATTATCTTGTCCTTTTTTTATATGTTTACCAATCTTTGCTGCTACGTTTGCTTTAACTAATGCGTTGATATCTCCTTTCAGAAAGCAGTATGCTTCTTGGAAAGAAGAGTGTAAGAAAATGTTTCCTGTGATTGGAAGTGGAAGTTTCATTACAGCACCTGTAGTTACTGAAAATGGCCAACCTAACCTTGATCCTCTTGTTATTCAAGAAATCAACTTAGGTACAAAAAAAAAAGAAGAAAATATCATCTCTTCCCTTTTCTTTTTCCATTACCTTAAGTTTTTTTCTAATAGTAATTAATGTGCTTCTTCTCTCAGGTACAAACTCAAATGGTTCAGTTTTCTTTAAAAAGCTCACAAGTCGTGGACCTCTTGATAAGAAAGTTATCCAATGGCTCCTATCACTTCACCAGATTGGTTAGTGTGACTTTATTGTTATCATGTGTGGCTTCATCTATCTCCTCCACCGGTTCGTTTAAGTTGTTTAATTTTTGTATTTTGTCAGGTCTTGATGTGAACCGTACAGACAGGTCTTTGGAATTTTATGAGAAAAAGGAGAATATGTCCAAGCTTTGGGATATTCTCTCTGTTTATGCTTGGATAGACCAAGATGTCGGTTACTGTCAAGGAATGAGTGATCTTTGTTCTCCAATGATTGTGCTTCTTGAAGACGAAGCTGATTCATTCTTTTGTTTTGAGAGATTAATGCGTCGATTGGTACTTGTTACCTTTAACCATACTTTCAATGTATCTTTTTCGTGTTTGGTATTATGGTAGTAAACGTTTATGTTTTTTCGAAATGAAAAGCGAGGAAACTTCCGGTGCACGGGGAGATCTGTTGGAGTTGAAGCTCAACTTACTCATTTGTCTTCAATTACTCAGACTATTGACCCAAAGCTTCACCAACATCTAGGTATAACTACTACTACTGCTACTACAGCTTCTTTGCCTCTCTATGTGTAACATACTCATCTGTTAACCACTGCTCTGGTTCTTGTGAAATGAAGATAAACTAGGGGGAGGTGACTATCTCTTCGCCATTCGGATGCTAATGGTTCAGTTCAGAAGAGAATTCTCGTTTTGTGACTCTTTGTACCTTTGGGAGGTAACGATGATTCTTGTCTCTCACTCTCTCTCTTATAAGGATATAATTTTTCTTCTACATTCTTGAACTGATGCTCAATGACAAACCTATTCCCATAGATGATGTGGGCTCTTGAGTACGACCCTGATCTCTTTCACGTGTACGAGGCGCATCAATGCGGGACTGAGAAACCCGAAGTGTCCAATGGTAAACCAAAGTCGATGAGCCAATGCGGAAAGTACGAGAGGCAAAACATGAGGAATGGAGGCAAAAGCGCGGAAGGTCCTTTGCCTATATCTGTTTTTCTAGTGGCCAGTGTCTTGAAAGACAAGAGTTATAAGCTCATGACTGAAGCACGTGGACTTGATGACGTCGTTAAGGTTAAAACATAGATTATTCGTCTCTTTTAACTTTTCTTTTATTCTGGTGAATCACATTCCTCATCCCAGTTACTTATGATGATGATGCTCTTAGATACTCAACGACATGAGTGGAAACTTGGATGCCAAGAAAACATGTTCTGGAGCTATAAAGATACACAAGAGATATCTCAGAAAGGTTACTTCTAAGTTTCTGTCTGTTTGTGTCTCTCTGCCTGGAAGTCTATCTTATGTTGTGTTCTCTCTTATTGCAGGCTAAGAAATAGCACTGGCAAACATTCATGATTCTCCCTGCTTAAACCTGGGTGGAAATTGAGCCTTACTACACACACAAACACATACACAAGGAAAAAAAAACATATTTGTAAGCTGTTCATAAAATTTGATTTTGCATTTATATATATGAACAACAAGATGTTTTTTTTTTGTATGTATTTACCGAAGGGGAAATTTAAAAAGGAAAGAGACTGTTCTTAAGTTCATAATACTCATTTTCTGTTATACAAAGACGAAAATATAGACCAAAGCACAACCTGTAGTAACGGGCAAAAGTGTATTTAAGTGACAGACAATCACATTACTTTTGATCAATGGATACAAGTTTCCTTGGATCAATCTCAAATCTTTGAATAAAGAGATAATATAGACGTTCTCTACAAGTTAAGAGACCACAGCTAAACAGAAAGCAACTTGCATAATTAACTAAGGCTCACGTCAGTTGCACCCTATGCTTCTGCTGTTCTGCAGCATGGACTCTGACTGTTATTTGATGTTTACCAATCTTCTAGACTAAGGCACAATTTGTATTAAGGGGCAAAAGTGAATTCAGAGAGAATTAAGCTGCATCAGTTCCTTTTGACTAATGGATACAAGTTTTCTATGATCAAACAAAATTTAAATAGATACATAAAACAATTCTCTTCAAGTCCCTTTACCATGGCTAAACAGAAAGCAACTTACATAAAATAACTAATACAACAATACCTAAACACTGCTTAATTAAAACGAATACGTGATGGCGAGAAATGTTGTGATCACTAGGAGAATCAAGGGCAATAATCTCATGCCAGATAATCTCTTCCCGGAACTCTTCTTAGGAAAAAACTTAGGAAGCTCACATTGTTCTCCATTGAAGAAAACTCTCTTAGGGAATCCATCTCCTCCTGGAATATTCAAACTCCCCAAATGCTTTTTAAACGAGATAACCGACTGCATTTTCCCTGGAACCATGGGGTCTCTACCAGGGTGCGTCCCGTTCTTCAGACCGATCAAGAAGTTCATACCACGAAGTCCTTGGAAGAAAATGGTCTGGTTCTTAGGTGGAATTCTCGACCCATTAAAGGAGTAAACATTCTCATACCCTAAACCAGCTTTCCCCAAATCAACAGCAGCAAACCAGTCCTCCACCGCATTAGCTCCCCAGTTAAAAACCGTTACCCTCGCCGACCATCCATCAGCGTAGTCCGAGTTAACATGCCAGTTCAAGCTGATTCCGCAGTTGTCAGGACAAGGGAGCTTCTTTGGGAAAGCCAAGTGTTTCCTCTTTGCCCATACTTTTGCCTTGAGCGTCCTGTTTTCAAACGGTACCAAGAGCGAGTCGGGAGGGAGGAGAAGCTGTCTGGCGTTGTCGTTGCAAGTGTCGGTGTCTATGTCTCCGCAACCGCAAGCGCATGTGTTGCAAGGAATGGCTGAGTCGTTGTAGAAGGCTGAGTAAGAGACACAGCAACGAGCAGCTTTTGGTTTAGGTTTTGTTATGTTGCAGATGATTTGCCAGCTGGCGAAAGCGTAGGTGGTGGCTTGGAGACCGCTCGGGTCAGGGAACCCGGTTGGATCTACTCTTACAGGTGGTCCGCATTTGTACTGAGGATTGACTATACCGTCTATTTTCCAATGCTGAGGAGGGAAGAAAGCTGTCCTGTTCTGATCAGGTGGCACCTTGTATACCTAAACCAAACACATTCAAATCCTAGATGAAACACTCCTAATTAGGATGAGCACAATTACCTAGAACCAAAAACCAAAACATACCAATCCGAAAAAATGAAACCGAACCAAATTTCATAGTTATCTAAAATGGCTCTTGTATCTCTAAAACCAAAAAAATCTAAGCGGAATGGGTATCCGAAATTTTAAAAATGTAGTTTATATATCTAAAATATTAGTTTTATTTAGTTCTGAAATAACTAAATATTTTTAAAATACTGTCTATAAACCTAATTATCAGTAAAAATTGAATTCTCAAATGTTTTATCCAAATTTTTTAAAAATTAGTCAAATCATAAATTATATTCTTAACATTCTCTGATATTAGCCGGTTTTTAATATTGTTATCTAAACCAAACCTAAAACTGAATTAACCGAACCAAATTTAGATAATACAGGATGGATCTCTGGAACCGAAAACCCAAAAACCTGAAAACCAGAACAAACAGAAACCGAACTGGCCATGCCTACTCCTAACTATTTATTCACCAAACACTTTACTTGTTCTGTCTTGGGGGCTAACCTGTAACTGGAAAATGGCTCTGGACTTAGAGGCATCCATGAGAGCTGGCAAGAGAGTTCCATTCTTGCAGCAATACGGCAACATGCCGATGAGTTTATCTTCTTTACGTTCAGCTGGTAAGTCTTTAATAATAGGCTTCTTCTGACAAGTAGCTACCTGAGAGAAATCAAGATCCCCATAAAACTGTCCTGCCTTGCTGTGCAAGCATTCTGAAGGGTTCTTCTCGGCTGAGTAAGCTCCACGCAAGGAGTGGATGAACTCTCCTCGCATCCACTCAAATGTCAAATTCCAGTGGTCTAACCGTCCCAATGGACTATCATTGTCTATAGTTACCTGTTCAAAAACATATCAGTTTCAATCATTTATGTATGTATCGATAGAACTGATGGATTTGGTGACTCGCCTGGGCCATGTAGTTACTTGTGTAAGCTTGAAGAACATCATATATTATATTCAAGTCTCCATGTCGTCTAGGCGTGAACTTGGTTTTGGCTTTTTTCTTAGCTTTAAACTTAGGGTTCCTCTTGCAGCAAACTTGCATTGTACCACCTGACTCATAAACCAGACCGAAATAAATAAGAAAACAATCACAAAAGTAGTTTCTTGCATAACAAGAAACTAATCCGGTTTTATGAGTTAGGTTTAATTTTACCTTTTGAAGTAGCGGCAGGGCATTGCCATCCATCGTTAACAAGCTTGATCGATTTCGGAAGTGGCGTAGCCGTACCTCTACCACCAAAAAGCGTTCCAGTTATCTCGATATCCGTTGAGATCTTAGTGTAGTCACCAGCTGTTTCTATCGAGGTCTTTAGATCTGTATTAGGAGAACCAATGAACGTTGTCCCATTACTTGCGTCATAAGGAAAGTCACCATCCGATGAGACAGCTCCCGTGGCGGAAACAATGATCTCTCTGTGGTTATACCCGACGAACATTTCCCAACCTTTGACCTCTTCTATCCCCGTGTTCACGATCATAGCCGTCGCCTTGAACGACCAGGCTTGAGCCGTCGCGTTCTTGGTGCGAGGATATAGCTTTTCGCGGCCGCCGGAGCTGTAGGACATGTATACCCCGTTGCAACGGGCAAGACCTGGAGGAGGAGTGTCTTTTTTCGTGGCATCTTCGCCGTAGTCTTGAGCGAGAGATAATGTCGGGAAGAGAAGAATTATTAGAGGTAATACAAGGAGAAGCAGGTTTGAATTAAGGTAACGTATCTTCATCTCTAACGTGTTTACTAAGTTTCTTAGGACGCAAGAAAGAGAAAATAGAGAAGAAGAAGAGAGATGGTCGAGAAGCTTAAGCGAATTAGAGAGGCGGAGCATAACTGTTTCTTTTCCTCTAGTTTTTTTTTCTCCCTTCTTCTCCGGAGAAAACAGAGATAATATAAAAGGAGAATATTAAATATCACAAAAATGTCAAATCTGATTAAACCGGATCTGACCAAAGAGTATCAAAAAACGCAACTTAAACCGAAAACAGTAAGAAAAACAAAAATTGTACATTTGAAGTTTGAAAATCTTTCAATCCAAATCCAGCAATGCGTGATTTCGTTTGTCTTTTTGTTTGCATTGTCAAACTGAATGTATCAAATGTAACATTGGCTGCCATAGTTTCAGCCGCACTAAACTCTTTTATGAATCTGTAAGATATATTTCTGTTGACAACAAAAGCTTTTACCTTTCATTTTCATTTTGCACTTAAACAGAGTTCTTTAGAACTATGGTTTATGTTCTTTAAAGCACAACTACATGTTGTCCTCAAATGCTTTCTTCTCTTACTAAACCATTTTGCTTTCTATATCTTGTAATTAAAATAAGCAACCATGATCTTAGACAAGAACTTTTGTGAAACACCATGTGGCATAACAACTGGTAACATAATGACTGAAAATATTCAACCCAACAAAAAAAAACTGTTGTTTCTATACATGTAAATGATCAGCATTGACGAGAAAGTATGAGAGTGTGTATATTTTGTTTGGATGTTACTGGACGAAATTGGTTCAGGACAACATTCTCTTAAATGAAAAATACTTTTGAACTTTGTTTTGGTTTGCGATATTTGATCACAGTTACATAAATCGAAAGCATTTTCGATTTTGAGACTGTTGTCCTGAGCAAAACTCGTTGTTTCAGGAATAATGAGTTGGATAACTTGTACCAAACGAAGACTATATAAAGCATTTAATAAAAACAGACAAGTTTGAGTAAACCAAATCTCTGTTTCCATTCTTCACTGAAACATCTTTCTACGAGAGAAACTTTCTTGTGTACTCTAATGAGATTTGCTCGTCTTCTGTGTGCTGGCATGGAGTATTCTTTAACACAAGAAAGTTAAACAACATGCCAGCAGGCTGAAAACAAGGAAATGTCATTAGAGATCGCTTAAAGCATGATTCGAAGAGTAACCATTTGAAGTTGTAAGAGACAGAAGAGCTTAAAAAGAGTACATGTATGTATTTTCATAAAGTGAATAGTGTAACAAGGCGGAGTTTATGCACTGCCGCTCATGCATTCTCTTCCACGTTTCTTCAAAGTTTATACGCATCAATTCTACAGCTCATATTACGCAAAACTTTGGAGAATCGTTGAAGCACACATCACTGGCAGGCATGGAGGATGCATGAAGCATGGTAGTGAGCAAGATAATTGGTTGTGAAGAGAGCCGGAGATGTTTCAGAGTATGTTCACTCATTTAAGATGTTGAAGCACACATCACTGGCAGGCATGGAGGGTTGTGCATAAAAGCATGGTAGAGAGTATGGAGGGTGCTCACATACTCTCAAATGTGAATCTCTCCTCCCACCTACCATAACCATTCTTCTGGATACATAATAAATACACCCATAATCTTTACCAACCACCACTTTGTCTATTTTCGACTTGTTTCAGTTTGAAACCAATGGGATATGTAAAAGATACTGTATAATAATAGATTTTCATGAATTTGATTCAAAATATAAAAAATTCATGAACTGCATGCATACAGATGTAAGGATTTTATACTAGTACTAAAATCAGAACAAGTTCTATGTATGACCAAACCAGTGAGTTTGCAACGTGTCACCAAAGGTTTTCTCTTACTCTTGCTTTAGACAGAAGGATTTTACAAGAGAAAACTGTGAATAACTCAGCTAAGAAACTGATATCTCTTCCATGCCGCTGATTTCTTCAGTTAGCTGATCTTGTACTTTGGGCTCCAAGTCGATGAACTGGTTCGACTTGCTTGCTAGATGTGAGATGCTTACTCTTCCTTGACGTTTGATGTAATCCGCAACCGCATTCATCTCTTCCATTGATATGTAAATGTATTTTCCTCTATCATCCATTACACCAGAGAGCCGTCCTGTATAAAAATGAGAAAGGATTTTCAGATCTTAAAGAGTCCATTACCGTTTTACAGACATCAATGTTTCATCCGCTTATTCATATTGCTTCAGGTATATTATACTCATGATTGATCACTGACTACCTACCATACGAGTTCTAGTTTTTATGATTAGACAGAGAGAGAGAAATTACCAATGCTCTCCAAAGAGGCGATCCTGTTGATGCATTCCTACACCAACAAACAATTTGAATCAGATCAGACTTTAGACCAATGACAAAATGTATTCATATTTGCTTCATAGAAAGATGTAGCCAGTAGAAACCTGAGTTCGTAGATTAAATTCTGCGGCTAGATCTTCAAGTGGAACACATTTTTGTTTCTGCAATCACATCAAAAAGCAAAATGAAGGCACAGCATTTCTGCACATTGATATGGGATGAGACAATACTTGTATCTATACTTCGTTATGTTTGTTTCTGTTGGTAGAATAACGCTTATAATGGGAGATGGGAAAGTGTTGGGTTATTCAAGATGTACCTTTATGTATTCAACAAACTCTGAAAGCAAATCTTGGTTTCCACCCTGCACTTCCTCTGTAGTACCTTCAGCGTCAACAGAGAACTCCCCTTTCCATTTGTCAAACTCTAACGCAGCTGCCTCTTCTTCCTTGGCTTGTCGTGCTTTTTCTTCTTCTTCCTACAAAGCAGCCAAGTTCAGCAGGAAGCCGAAAAAAGAAGAGAACTGGAGATGATAATAATTGACCGACCAGCTTCCGCTCCTCTGCCTCACGCTCCTCATCCTTCTTCCTCCGCATCTCTGCATACCAATCTTGTTTTGTACTCCTTGACTCTCGTGCAGCTTCTTCAGCCTTTACCAGAAAATATGAAGAGAATTTTGATCAGGAAAGTCTTGCCATGTACTATTCTGATCTCAGAACCAATGCTACAATCTAAAACTTTCCCAGTTGGGACTGTAACTGTTCAACTGATACTACTAAAATTTCCCCATCCTTAACCTTGCTAGAGTTCTGATAGAATATTAGAAGGAACTCATGGGGGATAGAGATTGTATAGGCACCTGTCTTTGTTCTTCTCGTTCTTGACGCTTCTTCTCCTTCTTCTTTGATGCTCTGGCTTGATTCCCAGTGGCTTCATCTTCATCCTCATCTTCACTCCCACTGATGTTTTCTGTTTTCACATTTACGCAAATAAATAGTTCATTTATTTTCGAAACCTCGCCTAATCTTAATCTAGCTTTACAGCAAGATGAATAACAAATTCTCCCAGGCTTGACAGTAAACACTCTAACCAATTGTCAACAGCTATAAAGTATCTGTAACTTGATGTTCATTCATCTGAAAGCCACGCTCTTTTATCTGATACTGTGTTTATACTTTTGAGAAAACGAAACTCAACCCTTGAGAGATTGAATAAACAACGTAAAAGAGACAGAGAAGCTCTGTAAAGTAGGAACCTTGAACGTTAGAAGCTGAGGAGGAGCTAGCACCACCAGAAGAAGCTGCAGGTCTCCGACGCATTCTACGCCCACCACCACCAGTAGCACGTGCCACGTTTTCACGTGCCTGAACCTGTTTTTTAATAATTTCACGCAAAAAAAAAAACAGAGGAATTACGTAACAATCCATTTCGCAAAAAAAAAAAGGTTAATTAAAAATTGAGAAAGTTACCTGCGGCGGTTCTGCATCTTCCTCGCGTGATCTGGCATCTACCCGACGTTTCCACAAGAACAAAGGAATCACCGCAGCTATGAGGATCATCGACACTATCAAAGCGAATATCTGCTCCTCCATCTCTTTCCTGCGATCCCAAATGTTACCGAGAAAAAAGGAATTTGAAAGAAGTGAAATAGGAAAGGATCGTTCCACACTCTAACCTAATCTCGTTTTGTTTTCTTCTCTGTTCGTAGTTTCACCTAAACCGTCTTGCTCCAGGATTGCAGAGCTCCCTCCCTCCCTCCCTCGATAGAGAAGACAATCGATGGGGTTAGTTTCGTAATTACGACTCCTGGTACCCTCTACATGCGTAAGAGTCTTCGACACTGATGCACATGTTTCATTGGACTACTATCTTCGTTTATTTTTCTGTATAACAGTCGTTAGTTTCATGTTTTGCTATTAAGAAAATGATAATTTGAGATCTTCCCTATACGCGTCCGAATTCAGGTCTGCATTATCAATGAGCTTTGGCAGAGGAGAAACAAGAATGATACTGTAATGATTAAACATGAGATCTATCTCTTGGTAAGGAATATATTCAGAGAAGAGGCGAAGTTAATGAAGATTTCTTAAATTTTTCATATTAAAGAAGTGGCAAACCCAAAGTACATAAGATGGTAGTCTCTTAGTATCATATTGCGAATATAAAAAAAAAACAGTAACAATTGATCAAAGATGAAAGTTGAAGAAATGTTTTGGAACAGGGAGGATAACAGTAATGATCCACTAGAGCAGAATGTAGCAAACGGCCTAGGGGAAATGTAACACAAGCAGCTCAGAAACCATGGATCTTGATGTTGTCCTTCTTCACAAGGCCAGCCTGTTCCAATAAAAAGTAAAAGAAATGAGACAGTGCAAAAATGTTTTATGTTAGCTTTGTCCTTAAAAAAGAGATTTGATTATCACCTGGACTAGGAACGTGGATACGTTCTTCCTCTGGTCGCCTTGAAGCTGAATAACCTACAGCAACGCAATAACATATAAATGACTATCCTTTGAAAAAGCTAAGCTTTGTAATTAGTCTTTAACTGTTCGTTGCATTATTTATATTCCAAATATAAAGAAATACAGTAGTGAAGTTTCAAAACACGCACCTGTCCGAGTTCAGAGTCTTGAACCACAGTTCCGTTGCAACAAAACTCCTTCTTGAGGTCCTTAAGTATCTTGCTGTAACTATACTCTTTCTTCAGCCCCTGGACTGTTGTCAAGCTTTTTCTACCATTCCGCTGCTGGACACGTATGTGGACGTACTCCTTTGTTCCCGCACCTGAGTCCTCAGCATCCACATCAGCAAACGGGTCTGCAGAAATATCAAAAAAAATAAACTCATTAGCTCATATCAAATCCAACATGAGAAAACATTTAACAAAATCATATGAGCTAGATATGCAGAGATATTTCAATCAACTACGAATCAAATTTACAATTGGAGCTTACCGAAGGCAGTAGGGACCTGGGAATCAAGTTCAGACATGAAACTTTGTTGATCTGATGGGCAAACGACAGAGAAACTGAGACCTGAGCAATAAGACCAACATCACATAAGAATTTTACACACACACACACAGAGAAAGGTAAACATAATTCAATTGGAGACTATTGATAAATAATAGTATATAATCAAATGGGAAAACTAAAGATTATCATCTGATCATATCCCATGAACCTAGTTGAGAAGATCCAGTTAAATTTACCCAAACAATGTAAAGAGAGAACATCAATCCATCAAAAGATTACGTTTTCTTAAGAAAAAAACATCAGCTGCATATTATAATAGATCATAAACCAAAGCTCGCACGAGAAACAAAACGAACAATTTCACCTCGAAATTATCGAAATTAAGGAAATAACAAGATTTAATCTGCAATCAGCTAAAGAAAACGCGGATGAAAGAAGGGCAATTCTACCTGATTCGAGGAGTAGCGTTTCGAGGATCTGATTTATCGGGAGAAGAGAAGAATGAAACCCTAGATTCGGATAAAGTATGCAACTTCTGTTTCGGTGGAGGGGAAAGAGAGGAAGACGTAGTCTCAAATAATATTTTCAATGTGGACTTGGGCTTCGTACTTAACCCCTTAGTGGGCTTTTAATTGGGCTTCACACGTATCCACTTGGTAGAGTTGATTTGTCCACTACACCAGTTCGAATGGCATCAGCTACTGAGATAGATTACACACCTCCAATCGAAATTATGGGATTTAATTAGTTGACTTGAGTTTATGTCATAAATTACATAGTTACGTGTTCTCGCACTTTCTTTTACAAGTGTTTTTAACCTCTTCTTAGAATTTAAATTTTTGTTTACCATGTCATTGATTTATGATCAGTGGCAGAGTGTCTTTTTTCTTCTTAAATGGCTTAACTTGAATTAGCTAGATGCTTAAAATGTCGTTTTTTAAATAAAAAAAAAGTCGAAATGTCAGAATATGAACTACACATCATACATGCATAGTTGCACTGCATGTAGACGCGGAGACTTGTCACTCCTCCACATTTGAGTATCCAACACCTAATCGCTACAAAAACTTTATAGCTTCTACCTTGCTCACGAACTTACAAACACATTCATGCAATGTTACACGTGATCTCCATGCAGAACATCTTCACGCCTATAAATACCAACCAACACTCAACTTCCCTCTTCACTCGAACCAAAACAATAAAAAAAACATACACACAAATATAGCAAATGGCGAACAAGCTCTTCCTCGTCTCGGCAACTCTCGCCTTCTTCTTCCTTCTCACCAATGCCTCCATCTACCGAACAGTCGTGGAAGTAGATGAAGATGATGCCACAAACCCAGCCGGCCCATTTAGGTATCCAAGATGTAGAAAGGAGTTTCAGCAAGCACAACACCTAAGAGCTTGCCAACAATGGCTCCACAAGCAGGCAAGGCAGTCTGGTAGTGGTCCTAGCTGGACCCTCGACGGTGAGTTTGATTTTGAAGATGACATGGAGAACCCCCAGAGACCACCACTACTCCAGCAGTGCTGCAACGAGCTCCACCAGGAAGAGCCTCTTTGTGTTTGCCCAACCTTGAAAGGAGCATCCAAAGCCGTTAAACAACAGGTTCGACAACAGGGACAGATGCAGGGACAGCAGATGCAGCATGTAATTAGCCGTATCTACCAGACCGCTACTCACTTACCTAGAGTATGCAACATCCCCCAAGTCAGCGTTTGTCCCTTCCAGAAGACCACCCCTGGGCCCTACTACTAGATTCCAAACAAAACCCTAGAGTGTATGAATGTGGTTGTGGATCTATGTCAACACCACACCTCATCGCGTGTTTCATAATATGTAAGGTCTTATGTAGGATGTTTGAGGCTAATGTAATTAGCACTACTCCATAATAAAAGAGGTTTCTAATGTTTACTTCGATGTACACCTGGTCCAAGATTTAAGTGGGTTACTTGATCAACTTAACTCACATCGGTTTAAGGGCATGCAAACCGTTCAAATTGATCTATATTTGCCTCCATCAATCTCGTATTTCTTCATTGAAGACTACAAATTTGCAACTAGTTTTTCAACTATTAGAAGAGCATTTTACATGAACTCAACTTGTTAATTAGCTCTTTTGTTAGCGACGATAAATCAAATATTCACATGCATGGTCAAGAGGAAGAGACAAGCCCAAAGTAAAATTTACGTCAACAACGCGCGGTCTCTTTTTATCAAATCTTCTTCTTCTTTATTCTGTCTACTCCTACACCTCTCTCCCTTTTTCTAAGCAACTCATTTGTCTGCATCCCACCAACTAATCCATAGCTAGAGCACTATAAAAACCCCAACTAAGTTTCTCTCTGCACTTCCATAACCACCAAATCAACTATTTATGTCTTTCGCTAGGCTATAGCAAACGAATCCATTTGTCTCCGACGCTTGAAGCTGCCTTGTCTCCTTTTTATATGGTAGCCAATGGTTTAAGACGCAAATGGTTTACACAACTAAAGGGAATACAATTGGAGGTATTTGACATACCCCAAAAGGCTAATACCATTAAAATTGCAAATAATTCATCGAACTGTGTTAGAAAATAAAAACTGAATTTGTGTAAGAAGTTCTATTCTTTGAAGATTGAATATAACAAAATTATTCTTCTATAATCCTTAGAGCATCTTTAGTAGTGAGAATCGTAAAATTTCTCTTAGAGCAACTCATTCTATTGAGAGGTTCTACTCACTGATATCTAAGATTTATGGAAAATATAACCCAAAATATTTAAATTCAGATATCTTAGGCAGAGCCGGTCCTTGACGGAAGCGAGAGAAGCAACCGCTTCCAGCCGCCAAATAATTATATAGTTTTCGGCCATATTTGGACAATAAAGTCTTAGTAGCATTAGTGGTTGACATGCCGCTCAGGTTGTGTGTTCGAACTTCACATTCTGCATTTCGGCCACATTTAATTTTTGGCTTGTAGCCTTTAAATTTGTAGGACCGGCTCTGATCTTAGGTTAATTTCTCCTAAAACTTAGGACTCTATAATTACAATATATATGTATTTTTAGATATCCTGAGCTAAAACCTTTTTAGAAGTCTCTTACTTTTATCAAGAAAAATAAATGTTTTTTAATCAATCTGTGTGCTCTCTTTCACTTTTCCTTGTTTTATTGAAGTTACTCCAAACTTGAAGTCTGACGAGAGAGAGAATGATAAACCCGAACCAACGAGCGGAGACAAAAGAGATAGATAGAGCAGATCTTGAAGTTACTCCAAACTCTAAGTGGTTGGTCTCTGGAGTTTGCAGAGAAAGTAGGAATAAAGTTGCTCTGGAAATTGCAGAGAGTGTTATCAATGACCAGAGATACCAATCTTACATCGCAAGAAATGGCCCTCGTGGCTTCTCCCCTTGATCGATGCAGAAGCTGCTGGCCTTCATTTATGAGCTGGAAAGTACACGACTGGAATACCCTTTTAAGGGTAGGAGAGTTTTTTATATGTGTGCTGTCTGCGTACTAATAGCCTTACTCTTTGTTTTCTTGGCTATTTTCCTTCACATGCCTACTGGTGTGTTTTTTTTTTCGTTTTGTGTTTCTTTGAGCTCCTTGTAGCAACTATTTGGTTTTTGCCTGAGGCTTTATAACAATTCAGTGTTAAAAAAAAAAAAAACTTCCTGTTGCGGATGCCCTTATTCCACTAATTCGTTTTTTTCTTTTTTGACATCTAAAGCTCCATATTTTATTTAAGTAGTTACCAAGATGTTGGCATTAGGGGCCATCCAGCTTGGTAGCTGAGAGTTTACATGGGAAAAAGAAAAACCGCGAGCACGAGCTCCTTTTGCAAGGCTATTGGCTCGGAAGTTCAAAAAACGAGGAATAAAAGATATGGAGCAATAAGTAACAAAAGAGCGGATAAGATGAAATCTTCAAATTCAGCCAACAAAGATGGCCAGTTGTCTTCTTTTGTCTCTTCGAGTATGTTGACTAGCTGTAAGCAGTCTGTTTCGAAGGTCATCGAGCTGTGGTCTAACTGAATCGAGGATTTGGCCCACAGAAGAGTTTGAAACTCCGCGTGTAGGAGGGTTGACTCGGTAGCAAATGAACCAAAAGTCTGCACCCCATCCTCAGTCGTTAAGACCATGCCGCCGCCAAAGAGAGTATCGTCTTTGTGTGCCAGGAGGCGTCAATCGAGCATTTCGGCCCTGGCATTCTGGAAGGAGGGTCTGTAGTAGCTGCGCCTTCGTCATCTTCGTGTGTTTTCTCGGTGATTAGTGCTAGGGCGCCAACTATTTGCCTCTGATTTGGCGATTTGTACTGTCTCTAGTAGAGAAGTATCTGTTGCCGTTAAAAATTTTATCGTTTCTAGCCTTCCATATATACCATATAACCCATGGGATATTGTCAAGTATACTTTATGGGACTGAGTATTCTTTGGCTTGCCACAAAGCGTGATCAATGTTACTGAAGATCGAACTGCTCGGGAAGAGTCCCGGAAGTTGTGGCAGGTCGGCGAGCGCCCAAGTTTGGACAGCCGGGGGGGGGTATTCGAAGAGCAAGTGGTTGCGGGTCTCTTCTTCGGCGCCACATCGCCGACAGGCCCGGTCCGTTCCGCAATGGCGATCAGCTAGGAGCTGCATACCGGTACACAGTTGGATACGACTTGCCATATGAAGTGCTGAATTTTCTTGGTCGTTTGGAGTTTCAGACTTTGGCTTTTGAGGCCCTGTAGTACTTGGTTCGATAACCGGGGCAGCATCGTTTGGTTCCATGTTTTCTATAGCTAGGTTGTAAGCTGTCTTGACAGAGTATACACAGAGATTTTGTTAAGGTCCAAACGAAAAGCATTGGTCTTGGAGATCGCGTCAGCTTGATGCTTTTTATATGTGCGATGTCGGACGGGGCTACAAGATTAAGCAGCAGGGAATGCTTCCACTATTGGTGGTTTGTCAATCGGAGGTCCGCTAATTGGTCTAGTGATAATCATTTGCACTTTAATGCTCCTCTCTGTTAATTTTATTTCTATTTATTTTTTCTTTAAATGCTTTTTAAATGCTAGAACTCTTCATAGAAGTATTGTGAATGAATGCTTTTTATCATATGAATTTAAGTTTACCCTTCTTTTTAACTGAATTGTTCATAA
>NW_026616106.1:0-30420 GCF_000801105.2 Raphanus sativus
TATCTATCTTATTAAAACAGAAACATTCTGTTGGACCTAACATTTATTTGTAAGTTTTTAAATTAAATACACTTTTATACTTTATAGTTAAACCTACATTAAATCACTAATGTTCCTTTCTTTATACTGCTATCCATGTTTCCAAACAATATACTTATTTCTTATATTACTATCAATGTTTCCAAACAATATAATTTTATATAATACTATCAATGTTTTCAAACAATACAATAATTAATCTTAGTTATTTTATATCCATCATTTTCTCTTTAAAATTTTGTAGAAACGTCATAATTTCATAAATTGCAAAATAATAAACTTTAAAATTTGGATTATAAGATTACAAATTATGAAACTATTACATTTAAATCAAATAAGATTACATATCGGTCATCCATCAGTTCAATCGGTTAGTCTCGGGTTTTAGTGATTTTTTAATATAAATATTTTAAAAACCTAAATTGAATTGGTTAGATCTCCGGGTTAACCGGTATAATCACAATCGGGTTGAATTTAAAAAACACTGATTTAAATGCAAAAATATTTTAAATACACACTCTTTAAAAGTTACCGAATATTTGTTAAGTTATTAGTGAAATTTTTCATCGTAAAATATTCCGCGCTTATAAAGCGCGGATCAAAATCTAGTTACATATTAAAGTGAAAATGATATATTCGATGAAACCATGTATGTTATGGGGATTTAATTAATCAGGTTACAAAAGATCTTGCATAGTACACGTCATGTACAACCGTATTTTATGATATGTAATTAAAAGAAATATTCCATAGTAGCATCAATGGCATTCACCGTAATTAATCTAGTTTTTTAAGGATATATTTAATAGAAGTCTGAAGATGCATGAGAAGCCAACACATCATCAAAATGGCAACACTATAAATAGTTTACTCTTTTAAAGTTAGTCTCTTAAATTGCTTATGTATTAATATAAGGGGATGACTTCCGCTTGTATGTGCCGTTAGCTAAAAGTCATCTATTATAAATGTAGCACATATGGTATCCTTTGTAAATAATTAAATAAGTAGAAGTAAGACTAAGAACATAATTCTAAATCTATCTTCAAATTCTTTTGTCTATTATATTGTATTAAATATTCTGCATGAGCCAGTCTTCAAAATAATAGAATGGGTGGTTTAATATTTTAATATGTATTAGTTTATTTTAAATAGTTAATTTAAAGTTTGTTACAATACAATATTGCATATGATTGCAGTTTACATGATTTTCACATTTATAAAAATATAAATATGTAGTTATAAAACAATTGAAATTAATTGCTTATATCCCGAAGTTTCTTCTTCTTTTTCTTTGTCGAGAAAATGTTTCATTAAATACCAAACCGGCCTAAAAACTAAAAGTTCATTACAGTAGAAAGAAAAATAGACTTGATTAACGCTTGATTTGCTAAAGTATCAACCTCTCGATTTTGATATCGAGGGATGAAGGAGAAGGAGACGTTAGTGAAGGCAGACGAGATCTATTGAATGTTCCAAAGGATACCAAAGCTCTCTTTTGTCTGCATGTTGTCGTTGATATCTCGAATGAACATTTGATTGTCGGAGGCTCTTTTGAGGTGTCTGAACCCAGGTGTTGATGCCTTGATGAGAGCCGATCTCAGCTTCTGCCATGAGTGGTGAGTTGACGAAATCCATGGTTGTGTATCCTTGTTGAGTCTCACCAATGCTGCTTCCTGAGAAATTCCAATCTAATCCAGCTTTTTGCATGTCTTGTCCCAGTATGCATCTGATTTGCATACGATCTCCGGTTTCGTCTTTTGTCGGTGTGATCTTTCTCTGCTTAAATCAGGTGAAGATTGGTTCTTGATCAGTTTTTGTTGATTGGCCCAGCTCCACTTTGTGGCTAGAGTTAATCCCGAAGTTTCTTCAAATTATCGGAATTTGTAGATAAATTATTACTAGAACCCTACTTAATAATTAATATTTAGTATAAGAGAAAAAGATCAAAATAGCACCAAATAAAGTTTTTTTGTCACAAAAATAGTATGACAAAGGGAAAAATGACCACAAAAAGTTTTATTAAAAGGTAAATATGCATTTATAACATTTGGATTAATTAGTCTAAAATTTATGGTTTAGAGTTAAAGGGTGGGTTTTAAGAATGTGTTCAAATTTTTAAAAATAAAAAATAAAAATTAAAATTTTCAAAATAAAAAGGTAATATTTTGTCATTTTATTTTTTGAGCGATATTTTGTGACAAAAATTTCTTTTTTTTGACAAAAACTTAAAAAATGCTATTTGGGAAATTTTTTCCTTAGTAAAATTCCAAAATAATTTATATTAGACATCCAAGTAATATAATTGATTTTTTTCGAACTTACGATTCTGGATTTGACATAAAATATCAAATACAACTCATATACGGTAGTTTCTCCTTTAAAGTTTTACTTTTCATAATTATGTAAATAAAATTTTATGCTATTCTTCATTGTTTAACTGATTAAAAATTCTCTAGTTTTTGTCAACAAATTATAAAATTACTGCATGCAAAAATATTTAAATAATATTATCCTACGGTAATCTAATTGATTTTGTACAAAGACTTGTAAGTATAGTCACAATGTTCGAAAAATCGGTCTAATGGCCAGAAATCCGGGGAGTAAGCGTGCGGTGGTCAACCACCGTGGCTAGTTGGCTAAATCGGTCATAAAATGGATTTTTTGAAAAAAATCTTTCTTTTGTCTAGTTTTGGTTAAAAGTCCGGTTTCTTTCAGTTGGATCTGGGAAAATTTACTTGATTGGCATATAAAATGATTAAAAGAGTTTGGACTTTGGTTCAGTCAAACACCGAGTGGGCTTCACCTGTTGCAGCCATCTCTTCTCAAAACCTGCAAGAAAGAGGAAGAAGCCCAAGTCTCAGCCCAAGAGCATTATGAATGCTAAATGACGCAGCGTTTCAGAGGCAACGGCAAGTGGATGAGGTTGTTATAACAAACTCATCAGATCTCATCGTCACTACGGCGAAGAGAGAGAGAATCACATCGAGAGAGAAAGATCAAGGAAGAGAGAAGACGACTTAGCTTTGAGATCACGAGGTTGAAGTTCGACGGAGTCACGAAAGCGGTACACGATCAGGTTGGATCATTCCGGCGGTGACTTTCCGGCTCATAGAGGAAAGTGATAAGCTCGCTAAATCTCTCTGTATTGCTCTGGTTTATTGGATTACGCCATTTTTGTTGAGCTTGTAACTCTGATCAAAAACATTCGATAGTGATCAGTTGAGGGATGCCGTTCCCTCCCCGGTGAGTAGATCAGCGAACACCGGGTGAACAAATCTTGTGTTGTTCATTTGTTCTTCGTTGCTTTGATCTCGAACCTGAAACGAATCGAAGAAACCAAATCACATTAACATTCAAGAAGCTAAACCTAACCTAATCGGATCTAAATACTCAACAATTGGTATCAGAGCACAAGGTTGGGTGCTAAGGTAACGAGTAAGATCAGATCTGATAAGGAAGGAGAAGGAGAGGTTACTTATCTGTGATTACTTGCTGCGATCACTGAGGTTTGTAGATCTCCTGCTTGTGTTGCTGTGATTGCTGCTATTCGCTTTCTGTGTGCAGTTGCTCCTGAGATCCTTACGTTTCAAGATGGAGAGAAACTCATGGAAAGTTCGAGATGGATAAGTTTGATGGAAAGGGGGACTTCGGTATGTGGAAGTACAAGATGATGGCTCAGCTGGAGATTCAAGGTCTCCTTGCAGTGTTACAAGACGACTTCGTGGTTACGTCAGTATCTGAAAAGCAAGAAGAAGGTGAGAAACCTAAAGTTGATCAGAAGAAGGCTGATAAAGATCTACGAGTCAGAAGCTTACTGTGTACCTGCTTGAGTGATTCAATCTTGAGGAAAATCATGCACGAGCAGACTGCTCTTGGCATGTGGAAGTCCCTGGAGAAGCTGTATCAGCTCAAGTCTCTTCCAAACAGGATCTACCTGAAGCGTCAGTTCTCCTGTTACAAAATGGAAGAGGATAAGTCGATTGAAGAAAATGTGGATGTGTTTCTAAAACTGATAGCTGATCTAGAGAGTTTGAAGGTTACCATTACAGATGAAGATCAAGCTATACAGTTGCTCTCTGGTCTTCCTGCTGCGTATGAGCAACTGGTCCACACTCTTCAATACGGCACTGGCAGAGACACTCTCACTGTCTCTGAAGTTGTTACATCTGCATATTCAAAAGAAGCTGAGCTCAGACAGAAAGGTTTACTGAATAAAAAGAAAACTACATCAGAAGGCCTATCTGTTGAGTCAAGAGGAAGGTCGTCTAAGCGATCAGATAATGGTAACAACAAGGTCTAGAAGCAAAGGTGATCGATCTAAGTCTAGAGGCAGATCAGATAAGACTAAGAAAGGCACGTGTTTCTCATGTGGCAAAGAAGGTCACTGGAAGCGTGATTGTCCAAACAGAGGACACACAAAATGGTGGTGAACAAGCAGTGAATTCAGTAACTGAGATAAGGCAACCGTTAGTACTTACAGCAAGCATACATGATCTAGAGACGAGTGGGTTCTAGACTCAGGTTGCACATTTCACATTACACCTAACAAGGATGTCTTATTTGATCTACAAGAAGGAGATGGGAGCAAAGTTCTAATGGCGAACAACACTCAATGCGAAGTCAAGGGCATTGGTAAAATCAAAATTACTAATGAAGATGGAGCAGTGATTATTCTCAAAGATGTTCGCTATATGCCAGACATGAGCAGGAACTTAATCTCCTATGGAATGCTAGAGAAATCAGGGTGTAACTATCAAGGTGGAGATTTCACTGTGACATTCTACAAAGATGGACAGAAGGTGATCACTGGCAAGTATGAGAATGGGTTGTACTATCTACAAGGAACAGTGTCACGTGGTGAAGCTAATATCAGTGAGTCTACTGGAGCGCAAGACTACTATATGGCATTCACGGTTAGGACACATGAGTTCAAAAGAACATGGAGATGCTCGTGAAGGAAGGTTATATACCTAAGACTGAAGTGGGAAAGCTAGAGTTTTGTGAAGGCTTGCGTATTGGGTAAATCACATAAACAAAGTTTCCTAAGGCTAAGCATACTACTAAAGGCATCCTAGAGTATGTGCATTCAGATCTATGGGGTTCTCCATCAACTCCAGAGAGTCTGGCTAGTTGCAAATATTTCATAAGCTTCATAGATGATTCTCAAAGAAAGTTTGGGTCTACTTCCTAAGAACTAAAGACGAAGCATTTTCTAAGTTTGTGGAATGGAAAGAAGCTGTTGAGAGTCATACTGAGAAGAAAATCAAGTGCCTTCGCACTGATAATGGGTTGGAGTATTGCAATAAGCAGTTTGACGAGTTGTGCAGAAAGTCTGGAATCAAACGACATAGAACATGTAACTACACTCCTCAACAGAATGGGGTTTCAGAACGTATGAACCGCACCATAATGGATAAAGTGAGAAGCATGCTAGCTGAGACCGGATTGGGACAGGAGTTTTGGGCAGAAGCTACTTCTACAGCTGTGTATCTGATAAACAGGACACCAAATTCAACCATTGACTTCAAACTTCCAGAAGAAGTTTGGTCAGGGAACAGGCCTGATTTATCACACTTAAGGAGGTTTGGTTGCACAGCCTATGTTCACGTTACTCAGGAGAAGACTAGCCCTAGAGCAGTTAAAGGAGTTTTCGTGGGTTATCCATTTGGTGTGAAGGGTTACAGAGTGTGGATTCCAGAGGACCTAAAGTGTACTACGAGCAGAAACGTTGTGTTCAGAGAGGATGAGATCTACAAAGACACGCAAGCTAAGAAGGTTACAGAGAGTGAAAAGGATTCAGGAAAGCAAACTAAGGAACCGAATAAAAAGGTATCTTTCAGTCCAAGTCTGATTCGAGGACCAAGTGGTCCCAACTATGAACATGGTGAAACGTCTGATCCTGGAAACTCAGAGCAGTCTCAACAAGATTCAGAGGTTCATGGGAGTTCAAGCGACTCAGAGAGTGACAGTGATACAGAAGGGTTGACGTTTGTTGAGGATAATGAATCTACAGGCTCTATTGATAACTACATGCTTGCGAGAGATCGAGTCAGAAGACAGAATGTCAGGCCACCATCTAGATATGAAGATGCTAACCTAGTTGCCTATGCACTAGCTGTGGCAGATGATATTGAGAGGGAAGAACCTAAATCTTACGAAGAAGCAAAGAGGAGTAAAGACTGGAAGCACTGGGATAATGCTGCAGACGAAGAGATGGATTCACTTGACAGAAATCACACTTGGGATCTCATTGAGAGACCAAAAGGTCAGAAGACCGTTGGCTGCAAGTGGCTCTTCAAGTATAAACCGGGAATCCCCGGTGTGGAGGACAGGAGATACAAGGGAAGACTAGTTGCTAAAGGGTATTCACAGAAGGAAGGCATTGACTACAATGAAGTGTTTTCACCAGTTGTCAAGCACGTCTCAATAAGACTGATGCTTTCAATTGTGGTGAACAGAGACTATGAGTTGGAACAACTAGACGTCAAGACTGCTTTTCTACACGGGAACCTAGACGAAAGGATTCTAATGGATCAACCTGAAGGTTATGTGAAACCCGGGGATGAGAACAAGGTGTGTCTCCTAAGGAAGTCTCTATATGGTCTAAAGCAATCTCCTAGACAGTGGAATCTACGGTTTGACTGTTTCATGAAGAAAGAAAAGTTTCTACAGAGTGAGTATGATTCGTGTGTCTACATGAGAAGTGTTGATACTCCTAAGGAAATCTATCTACTTCTATACGTGGATGATATGCTAATTGCTTCAGGAGATATGACTGAGATTCAGAAGATGAAAGACAGTCTGAGCAGAGAATTCGAAATGAAAGATTTAGGAAGGGCTTCCAGAATTCTTGGAATGGACATTATTCGTGACAGGAAGAAGGGAACTTTAGTACTCTCTCAGGAGGCATACATTGAGAAAGTTCTAAAGAGTTTCGGGATGCAAGATGCTAAGCCAGTCACAACTCCATTGGCGCCTCAATTCAAACTGAAGAGTCAAACCAAGGCAGAGGCGTTAGCAGGTGCAGCTGAGATGGAAGGAATCCCTTATGCAAGTGCAGTCGGGAGCCTCATGTATGCCATGATTGGCTCAAGACCAGACTTAGCACATGCAGTGGGAGTTGTGAGCAGGTTTATGTCTAAACCTAGTATGGAGCATTGGTTGGCAGTGAAGTGGATTTTAAAGTTTCTACGTGGTGAATCTAAAACCAGTTTAACGTTTGTTAAGAGTGATGTGCGTTCTATTGAGGGATTTTCAGATTCAGATTACTCGGCTGATTTAGACAGACGACGTTCAGTTACTGGGTATGTGTTCAAGGTTTGGGGTAATACAGTTTCATGGAGATCTAACCTACAATCAGTTGTAGCTTTGTCGACTACTGAGGCAGAGTATATGGCACTCTCCACAGCAACCAAAGAAGCTATTTGGTTAAAAGGGATATGTGAAGAACTAGGCCTAAAACCAGGAAGTGTGAAGATGCATTGTGATTCACAGAGTGCCCTAGCTCTAGCTAAAAACAGAGTATTTCACGAAATGACTAAGCATGTTGCAAACAAGTATCACTTCATCCGTGATATTGTTGCTCAGGGTGATATTATCCTACAGAAGATTCACACAAGCAAAAATCCAGCCGATTTCCTAACTAAAGTGTTACCTGGTCCGAAGTTCAGACTCTGCTCTGAGCTGGTGAATCTGTTCTGAGAAGGAAGCGGCTCCGGGTAACGATATGGCTCCGTTGTTGGTTACCTCGCAAAGAAAACAAAGATTCAGGGAAGTTAGTTAACATTATCATTCTTATGAGTTGTTACTAAACTTACTGATCTCAAACCAACTTGAAGTGAAAAGAGAGAAGTCGTTACCCGAGTATAGGAAGCGAGGTGGAGTTTCTTCTCAGGTGGAGTTCAGTTTCAGGTGGAGTCTCTTCAAGTTTCCTGAAACAGAAAGAAGATCAGAGTTAGTAAGAGTTTTCATCATCAGTGTCAGTTTATCATGAAAGGTTCAGTGTTCATCGAAAGGAAGAGAAGTCAGTGGTTACTTATCTGGGTTCGATGTTATGGAAAGTCTGAAGCTTTGAAGTCTGACAGTTGATTCTGAAACAGTCCGGTTCAGATCAGGTTCATGCAGAGTCGTCAGCAGTTTGTCGGTTCATCTTCTGAGTCTAGCGGATAGGTCTGATCAGAGATTGAATCGTCGCTCAGCTTGATCTGCAAGGAGAAGAGAAGAAAAGGTCAGAAAGTGAAGGATCCAAGAATGATTTACTTCTTCAGTCGAAGCAAATCAGAAGAAAAAAGAAGAGAGAGGGATACAGAGAGTACCTTACATCCGTAGAGGTTCTCTGTCATCACAAGAGCAAAGGGTTGCTCCTGGAGTCGCCGATAAGCGTCGGTAACGAGAGGAGGCGATGAATCGCCTCAGAGAGACAAGCGGCTAGGGTTAGAGAAGAGAGAGAGACAACACTTCGATGTTGTGTCTGAAAGGTGGAGATTGTGGACTTTGGTTCAGTCAAACACCGAGTGGGCTTCACCTGTTGCAGCCCATCTCTTCTCAAACCTTCAAGAAAGAGGAGAAGCCCAAGTCTCAGCCCAAGAGCATTATGAATGCTAAATGAAACGCAGCATTTCAGAGGCAACGACAAGTGGATGAGGTTGTTATAACAAACTCATCAGATCTCATCGTCACTACGGCGAAGAGAGAGAGAATCATATCGAGAGAGAAAGATCAAGGAAGAGAGAAGACGACTTAGCTTTGAGATCACGAGGTTGAAGTTCAACGGAGTCACGAAAGCGGTACACGATCAGGTTGGATCATTCCGGCGGTGACTTTCCGGCTTCATAGAGGAAGTGATAAACTCGCTAAATCTCTCTTGTATTGCTCTGGTTTATTGGCTTACGCCATTGTTGTTGAGCTTGTAACCTTGATCAAAAACATTCGATAGTGATCAGTTGAGGGATGCCGTTCCCTCCCCGATGAGTAGATCAGCGAACACCGGGTGAACAAATGCTTGTGTTGTTCATTTGTTCTTCGTTGCTTTGATCTCGAACCTGAAACGAATCGAAGAAACCAAATCACATTAACACTTAAGAAGCTAAACCTAACCTAATCGGATTTAAATACTCAACAAGAGTGATATAACTGAAAAATGGTGGTGGCTTCTTTGAAATATCGAAAACTTGCAACTCAAAAAGTAGAAAATGATGATAAAATTATTATTTTACCTTTCATTAAAAAGATATAAAATAGGGCTTATTTGCTTAATAATCAAAATCATAATGGAAATTAAGTGCATGACATTGATGTTGACATAATTAAGAAACTATCATTTGTGTCTCATATTATCCGGTTATACCCTCTACATGTGCAAGTTGCCAGTACCAAAAGAAGAAAGAGGTGACACGATGGTTTATGAAGTCAACCCATTTTTTTCTTTTTCTTTTTTGCTTAAACTCCTCTGTGTTATTGGAGATGATGTAGCAAAATAATATATGGTAAATTAAGCACATACATATGATGTCAACAAAATGAAATGTGGCCAATATTTATCGTACACTATTCATACTTCACACAGTCAACCGGAGTGTTCTATTCCATATAAACAAAATAGTATACAAGAGTGAGTTAGTGAAACCCCCACCCAGATGATAACACTAAACCCTAATATGGAAATGTCAACCCACATCCGAGATATAAACAGTTTTCTCCGTTTTCAAATAATGACATTCACCAGGTTTATAATACTATACTACATAATAGATATAGTATAGTACTTTTAGAGGTACGGAGAACTAAACTTTAGTTCTCGTTCAACAATTCAGAGGACTTTAGTAGCAAGGTTATATGGATGTTGTACTGCTATATTATTGAATAGAATAGACTGACATGACGACATAAATGAGTTCATATCACTAATACAAGTAATAGAGTAATGAGGGTGAGTTAGTAAAACCTCCACCCAGATAATAACACTAAACCCTAACTTGGAAATGTCAACCCAAATCCGAGATATAAACAGTTTTTCCCGTTTTCGAATAATGACATTCACCAGGTTCATAATACTATACTACATGGTGCATATAGTATAGTACTTTTAAACTGTACGGACTCGTTTAATAATTCAGGATGAGTTAGTGAAACTCAACTTAGATGATAAAACTATACCCTAATCCGGAAATGTCAACCCACATCCAAAATATAAACAATTTTCTTCTGCTGAGAAATATTGATAATAACCAGATTATTACATGTTTATGAAATAGTATAGAAATATGTCACGAATAGTATGGTACCCTTGCATAAATAACTTCACTAAAGAATATATAATATACTATTTCGTTGACTGAATATAGTATAGACGACGAGTTCATCTTCTTCAATTCTTCTTTTTTTCAAACGTGCTGATACACCTCCACTTTGTTCACCGTCGTTATTCTTCACTACCATGTAAAGATCATATTTGTCTCCTTTCTTTTTTTCCGACACAACGATTCTTCTACCAACGATTCTTCTACCGGTCCGTCGTCGTTATTTTTCATCATTGGAACACTAAAACAAAAACAAAAACAAAGTAAGAAACAGAAACAGTAACAGTAACATAGTATAAAACAGAAACATAAACACAATATAAAAATAAAAACAGAAACATAGTATAGGCAAAAACAAAAACAGAGTAAAAAGTATGATGTCACCTTATTCTCTATGGTGCCATCTTCTCCTCCAAATTCAATTTCGTAAGTCATGAATCTTTGTTTCTTCCTTTCTTTGAGATAAAATGGTGTGTGTTTGTACGTACCAAGAAGAAACAAAGATTTAGTGAAAAGAGGAAGAAGAAGAAAAGAGATGTATATCAATAATAGCCACAATTTATCATATTGTTTATTTAATATTTATTTTAATATATATTTTTCAGCAGGTTACACAGGTCACAACTAAGGGGTAATATGACTATTTTTTATATTGTGGAGTTGATATATAGATGATCTAGGGATTTTAGCTATGAGGTGAATTAACATTTGTTTGATGGTTGTACAATCCAATTCCCCTATAAAATAAGACACAATATAAAAATGGCGCTGATACACAAACCCGGCTCGCCAAACCCGAAATTCCAGCATTTAGGTTTTAACCAATTGAGCCAGCGTGTTTCCTTGCATTTTTATTGAACTATTAGTGTTTATATATAAAATTATAAGTAAAAGGTTAAAAAATATATTCTATTAATTCTCCTATATGATCCATTGATATTAGTTGTGTCTATTTAAAAAAAATGAAAGTTATATATAACTGTTTTAATCAACGCTTTATATAACTGTTGATTATCAGCAGTTTCAAGTCCATTAATAAAAACGGTTGACAAAAAGGACTCAACATTTGCGAGACCCACTTTCTCATACACGTAAATATAAATAGTTGATTGTTACAGAATGTATTTTAGGTGTGAAAACAAATAGATGAATAATATATGGTCGACTAATATATAATTATATATTTTCTTATCTGTTTTAAAGGTTTTTGATACTAATAAATAGTTATTTATATCTATTTAGTTATTTGATTTCTTAAAGGGTAGTTATATTAAGTTCCATTTATTAAATATATATTATTTAAAATAAACATAACTCTGTTAACCCATCTAATTAATATATTTAATAAATCAAAATAAAAATGATTCTTTTTAAAATAAATAAATAAATATATTTTAAACTTTTAAAGCTTTTTCAAAACAGTCTTTTAACATTTTTGTTTATAACTTTAGAATTCTTACTGCAATAATTTAACACTGAAAATATTTTTTTTTAACATTGAGTTTATTTCTATTAAAACATGAATATGATCTATTGATAAAATTTATGTATTTGATTTATTTAAAAGAGGAACATGATCTATTGATAATTTAATATTAAAAAAATAAAAAAAACTAAAAACAAAAACATATATATTTATCCATTATATATCTGTAATTTGTTTTACAAACCTAAGTTCAAGAACAAGTAACTAAAATGGGTTTATATACACGAGTTACTTGTGATATAACTAAGTAAATGATGTCAATAGGTTTGTATATAATCAAATGAAACCCCATCCATGCAAGGGTATCTATCATTTATATAACTGCAAGAATATTTTTATTTTCATTTCTACTATTTCAAAAATTTCAAATCAACTATACGTGAAACACATAATTTTATCTTCTAATGATTATCGAAATTTTTATTAATAATTAAAAATTTTTTACACATTTACAAAGAAAAACACAAATATGCTTACAAAAAATATAAATATGATTACAAAGAAAGACACAAATATGAAAATTAAATTTTTTAAAAAATATGTAAAACAAAAAAATATCGAAGGTGTGTCAGATTTAAATAGAATTAAAAATATACCAGGGCGGATCCTATTTTCTAACCAAAACAAAATTAAAAATATACCAGGGCACAACCCAACTTTAACCGTGAGTATATCAGATCAATTTTAAATTGCTATTATTTAATAAAATATATTTTGATTAAATTTATATACAAATAGGATTAAAAACACACATAAATATAATCAGAGAGAAAAAAACAAATATCAAAAATTAAATTTAAAACAAAAATATACCCGCCCATTTAAGGACGTATCAAAATCTAGTTATCCATTTAATTCTCTATTAATCCTCAAATTTATCTTAACTGGCTAGATCCGGACCATTGCCCGATTCACCTCTAGTGTAGTTTGTACATGGAGTATAGATAAGAATGATTGGTCACAAATACAGCTAAAACCTTGCTCTGCACTGAAAAATAAAAACCACGTGTGTGTGTGTGTTTGAGATAAACTCAAAGGAAGGAGACGTGAAGCTTACCACTACCATATAAATATTAAATAAAAAAAACATAAATTTTATAGTTAAATATCTGATCCCCCAGTGACACAGAAAGAAAGAGAGTCAGAGAGATCGAAAATGGTGACTAATACTGAAGTGATATCTCCCGCGAGCAACGGCGTTGACGGAGGATGCTGCAAGTCAGGTCCTGGTTACGCGACGCCACTCGCCGCCATGTCTGGTCCATCGGAAAAGCTCATCTACGTCACCGCCGTCTACAGTGGTAACACATCTGTTTTTATTTATATTTTCTTTAGAATCCAGATCGAACGTTTTCAAAAGTATTTTCAGACAGAATCTTTACTTTTAACGTTGATCGATGCTGTGAGAATCTTTATTAGGTCCTACGGAATCTCAAAGATTCTAGATCGAAATCGCCCTTGTTGTGATTTCTTGATTAGATCTCTGTGTTTTAAGGAGATGTTCATGACAAGAATCTTTGTTCCTTTTCTATTGTCTGATTGAATCTTGCCTTTTAACACCTCTGTTAGATCCTACGGAATCTTAATGGAATCACAGAATCTTGTTGTGGATTCCTCTGTATTACTTTTGATACTTTTGTATATTTTTTTGAAGGAACGGGACGAGAGAAGCCTGATTACTTGGCCACGGTGGATGTTGATCCAAACTCACCAACATATTCAACCGTCATCCACAGGTTACCAATGCCTTTTCTGGGTGATGAGCTTCATCACTCTGGCTGGAACTCTTGCAGCTCTTGCCATGGTGATGCTTCTGCTGACCGACGTTTTCTCGTCTTACCATCCCTTATGTAAAGTTCCTTCAGCCTCTTTATAACGGACTTTTTTGAAATTTATTTAAGTTCACTAAACTTAATCTTTCTCTTTGTTTGAATAAAGATCTGGTCGCATCTATGCGATTGATACAAAGGCAGACCCGAGGGCACCTTCTCTGTACAAGTACGTGGATCCTAAAGAGATTGCTGATAAGACTGGACTGGCTTATCCACACACAGCTCATTGTCTTGCCTCTGGCGAAATCTTGGTGTCCTGTCTTGGAGACGAAGAGGGAAACGCCAAGGGGAATGGGTTTCTTCTTCTCGACTCTGATTTCAACATCAAGAGCAGGTGGGAGAAAGAAGGACATAGTCCCTTGTTTGGTTATGACTTCTGGTATCAACCGCGGCACAAGACGATGATAAGCACTTCTTGGGGAGCACCTAAAGCCTTCACCAAAGGTTTCGATCTCCAACACGTTGCTGATGGCTTATACGGAAGTCATCTCCATGTTTACAGTTGGCCTGGAGGTGAAATGAAACAGTTAATCGACCTTGGACCAACTGGCATGTTACCTTTAGAGGTATAACATATAATCAAACATCTCATTTACATTTCTGATATGTTTTATTTCTTTCTTAATAATCTTTTACCGGTTGTGGTTGCAGATAAGATTCTTGCATGATCCGTCTAAAGATACAGGGTACGTTGGGGGTGCTCTGTCGAGTAATATGATAAGATTTTTCAAGAACAGTGATGAAACATGGGGCCATGAGGCAAGTCTACTTTCTTTACCTCTCTCTGTTTTGTTTGTTTCTACTATTATGATTAAACCCTTGGTACAAATTGATTTTTCAGGTGGTTATCCAAGTTAAACCACTGAAAGTAGAGAACTGGATTCTACCAGAAATGCCAGGGCTTATCACCGACTTCTTGATCTCCCTCGATGACCGGTTCCTCTACTTTGTGAACTGGCTTCATGGAGACATTCGTCAGTACAACATTGAAGACCCTAAAAACCCTGTCTTAACCGGACAGATATGGGTGGGAGGTTTACTACAAAAGGGCAGTCCTGTCAAGGCTGTTGGAGAAGACGGTAACACTTTCCAATATGATGTTCCTCAGATCAAGGTTTGTACCCCAAAATATGTTAATCTTTTTGAGGTTTGAAATCCATAAACTTTACATTATGCATCTTCTCTGGTAATTTCAGGGGAAATCTCTAAGAGGAGGACCTCAAATGATCCAGCTAAGCCTCGATGGGAAACGATTGTATGCAACAAACTCGCTCTATAGTGCATGGGATCGTCAGTTTTACCCGGAACTCATGGAGAAAGGATCACACATAATACAGCTTGATGTTGATACAGAGAAAGGTGGTCTCTCCATAAACCCTGATCTCTTTGTGGACTTTGGTGATGAACCAGAGGGTCCTGCGCTTGCCCATGAGATGAGGTATCCAGGTGGAGACTGCACTTCCGATATTTGGATTTGAGTCTGGCCTGTTTATATGGTGAATTGTTAAGCTACGCTTAAACTGAGTTTTTATTAGTTTGTTGAATAAAAAGCGTAAGTAATAAGAGGTCCCTATATTTCGTGTGTTGATGGTGTGTAGACAATTTATACTTTGTTCGTAAACTTGGACTCCTAATAATGCTTTGTAATAAAACTTTCTACATTTCGAGTAACACACTATTCGGTTCGTTTTACTTCTAATAAATAAAATAAAGAATATGATGATGGATTAGCGTGGATGGGTGATAATCATACCGATATTGAATTTGAACTTAGTTTTTTTTTTAAATATAATTAGAGTCGGTCCGCCCTATGGGCGGGATAAACTTTATTTGTAATCTAATTTTTTATTTTTTATATGATTTTATGGCTTTGGTTTTATGTTTGAATATGCAAGAGATGTGTATGATATACTAAAGAAAAAGATCATATTATAAAACACTTCTTCATTTCTCTTATATAAAGCACAAATGAAAGAACAACCCGAGTAACACCAGAACTAAATTTTATCTTGCTTCCTCAGTTCCTTGAAAGTAAATTAATATATTTGACTTCTTTTGATTGAGAAATTCTCAACTGTGGTGTGGTTCGTGTGATGTCTTAAATGGTTGACTCTCCTGTGCGTTTTGTTTTTTTTTTTACTTTGAATTTCATATACTCGTTTCTGATGTATCGGTTAGTCTTTTCGATTGAAATTTTAATACTGAATAAAGTTGTAAGATGATATTTTAAAAAAATTAAATAACATATGGCTAACCGGAGTTATATAGATGACGATAGTTTGAGATCTTGTGATTTCTTAGACGTATTATGTTATTGTTTGTTGGTCTTGGCGTGAATATTTATGAAAATGAATTATTATGATTTTTATTATTAATAATAGATTAAATTTATAAAATAATTTACAAAGGTTGAAAATTTCTTACTTTCTACAACTTTAATTAAATTTATCTTATTAGTACAATAGTTTTTTTCTTTTTGCTAAATTAGTATAAAATTGTGATATTTGTTTAACATACTCTATTGGTGGTGGCAGATCTTTTATTAATATAGCTTTTGGAAACATTCTAATGAATCTTTTTATATATTAGAGATTATTTTTTGTTACTGTCTTTTACATATTTATGATTTATAACTTTAAGTGTTTTATATATTTTTATTAGTTTTTTCTCTTTTTCAAAGAGTTGATATTTATTCTAAATAATTAATTTTTGAAAAAAGCATAGAAAACTAAAATAAGTGAGTATACCGTTTTTATGTTCTCTGTCATTCAAACACCCTTTTACATCATTGCGATGTTCTTTCCAAAATTCTCGAATTCATTAGTTTGTGACAAAATACAATGCAAAAATATACATCCCCCCATTATATAAAATAAAAAGCTGAAATGAGTGAAATTATGTAATTTATCCTAAGTATAAATATTTTTTTAAAGAGTCAGGTAATGTTACTTGTTTTGGATCCTGAATTGTTAGATTGGACACAGACTAAATTGTTAAAATATTGTTCTTGAAAAATACATAGGGCTGGTGGTAATTTTTGGTCACCAACGAACGCTGCGCTCAGAATTTTTTTTTTTTCTTTTTACAGACCGAAAGAACTCTTAATAATATTTTTCAAAAAAAGAACTCTTAATGATATATGGCAGGAAACTGGCAATATGAATTATGAACAAAACGACAAATACTATACTCTTAGTACAAACCAGTTTAGCAAACCACGTTACAAATGAAAAATCAGACATGTGTTCCAAAAAAAAAAAAATCAGACACAAACCACATAAACCAAATAGCCAATTTTTTTTAGCAAACCATCCGACAAAACTTGATATATCGTATCAACCGGACAACGATTCTACATCTTCAGAAACAGAAAGACCCGACGCTTCTTCACAAATAAGCCACTTTCTATACTGCAGAAGAATTTTACTCACTGTTGCTTACTCTCCAATGGCATTGTCATCTCACCTTGTTGACCTTCCGCAAGTTGTATGCTTCCAGACTTTGTTCACAAAGAAAAGAGCCTCAGGTTATATCAGCCCTTAAATAACTATAAGAAATAGAACCGAAAGTTGATATCGAGTAATTGTTAAAACCTTGCGTATAGCTGATGACTGCAACAAAACAAAGAGAAATCACCGATATCAGTTTCCGAAGTTTATGTTATATGTAAAACCAGTAAGAGATACGATCGATAGGATTATACCTGCGGTAAAATCAAGTCCTTCTTCTTGTTGCTCATTTTCGCAGGATCTAGACTCCCTCGTCATCATACATAAAGCATAAATCATAAAAAAAATTAAATACAAACCAAACAAACACAAAGGGGCTCGACAGTATTTCGCAAATTCAACAATCAATAAGAGGTTTTATTTCTATTATATAAACCTAATAAAAATATATAACAAAACATAAAGAAGTTAGCCGGATTCTTGTATAAATAAAACTTTTAAAATAGTTGTTTAAAAAAAAAACAAAGAACTTTAAATTTCTGGAGAAACTAAAGTTAAACACGAACAAACATGAAGAACTTCGCCGCAAATTCAACAATCAGTAGGAGGCTCTGATCAAAAAGAGGTTCTCTCTAAAAAAATCAAAGTTCACCGGAATCTTTGTTTAAACACATAACCCAGAAAACAGTGGAAATTAGCCATATCAAAGTATATTAGTATGAGATCTAAGATATAAGAAGATAAGATGAGTTCATGGAGAGGAAACTTACATCTATTTATACACAGCCCCTCACATCTAATCAGCGCATCAAAGACACATCGTGTGAGAATAAATCAAGGGGATTAAAGACGGATTCATAACGCAGTCCGTTACAGACATGAGATGAAGCGCAATCGTCACCGCCGCACGCCTGAGGAAGATGAGAGACGAAGTCGGTGGTTTTGGCTACGATACATGAGGGTTAGTGGGATAGATTTTATGTAACGGGCCGCATGATGTACAAGCCCAAGACGCCATCTGAATAAATGAAATGCATCGTAGAGATAATGCGACAGCGACACGTGTTGAGATTACATAAAACGAATTTCTGATATAGATGACGACGTGGCGCAACATGGAGAGAGTAAACTGTATTTTATATAAATAGATTTTAATTTGAGCTCTAGTTTAGATTGATATTTGACATTGGTTACTATGTTTGTGTTCTTACATGTTATTTAGTTGGAGCTGGTCCTTTGTGTGGTTGAGTAAGGTCGTTGTGTAGTCTTCATCGTAAGAATAATATCTGACGCCGGGAAAAATATACGGCTCCGATGTTTAGGGAGGTCGATAGTGAAAGAAAGGATTTAAAATGATAAAACAGACAAGCTAATCAGGATTTATTTTATTAAATTAGAAATATGATCTATTGATATAGAATTATTTTAATTATTTTATTAAAACATTTATCAATTATTTAAAAAATATTTTACACAGATATAATTATAAAAGTAAAACAGAAATATGATTAAAAGACATAAATATAAAAATTAAATTTTCAAAAAAATATAAAATAAAAAGTATATTTACTTTTGAAAGGTGGAACAGAATCTAAATTCTACTTAAAAACAATAAATAACAGTTTTATTTAGTACTTGAGTCAATGGATAAAGGAAGAGAGATCAAAGCTGAGTCGGCATCATGTAAATAGTATAGAAACTGTTTTTTTTTACTAATATAGATAGATGTCCATTGTTTTTATTTTCTTTTTAACGTTTTTTAGACTTGGTTTATATTAACGTTACCGCAGTTATTTCTTTTGGTTTTCTACCACTTAACATGGACCGTTGCTTAAGATATCAGCTAAGTTAACGCAAGGGGCGGCTATTTCTTAGAATCTTTTTCATTGTCCCACTGGCATATTTTGGAATAAGATTCTAAGAGAGAATGTTGTTCAAGAAAAAAAGAGAGATTCTAAGAGCACCATTAACCCTGAAACCCATTTAGGGTGGCTTAATAATTTTTTAGTATTAAACTAAACTTAATAGACTTAATTAAGATCCTTCTACTTTTGTGTGCTCCAACGGGAGGCTCCTATTTTGGGATTCTTAGAAAAATAGTAGAGATATGAGACCATGACTATTACTCGCTGTTGGTGTTGCTTCTGCTAGGAGGTAAGATACGGAAGGTTAACAATGTAGACAAATAAGTGTTCTCTCTTCTGTACAGCAACAAACAAACAAGAGAGATAAAAGAGAGTATGTGCTTGTGTTTGGTTGTAAGTTGTAACACAAGTAAGAAACAAGAAGAGTGAGTGAAGACAAAAACAGAGAGTGAAGTAAGATAAGTAAAAACAGAGTAAGACTGAGAGAAGCTCACCAAGTGCGAAGTGAGAACAAGAATCAAAGAGAAAGCTTGCGGTTTCATATAAAAAACAAGTTTTCTCTTTGATTCCTGGTGAAGCCAAAGCGTCAACACTACACATTACACAACATAAAGTTGAAAATAAAACAAAGCTACGGGAGTAAAGTCGTTTTAAAAGCTTCAATCTTCTTCCAATTTACTGTACCTGAATCACAATTTTTGATCCAATAAAAGCTTTAATCTTCTTCCAGTCTCTGTCAAACCTAAAAAAATTATAAAAAGAAAAACACAAGCACAAGAGATATCAGATCAAATACCAAACAAGCTTTAATATAGGATGCGTCTATTATACTACCAACCTCAGTACAGCTTCAATCGAATCTCAAAACGGTGAATTTGCAAAGCGCAATAGCCATTAATAGTGAGAGCTCAAAGAAAATAGAAATTAACTCACAGCTGAAGAGCTTCGAGGAACTTGTCGTGCTCAGGCTCCGTCCAGCTCTCCCTCGACTTGGTGATGGTATAAGGCTTCTTAATCTTCTTGCTGAGATCCTCCGACGAAGAAACTGGAAACTGTCTGTCGCATCAACAGCCACGGCGGTGAACGGAGGCATCTTGAATGGAGGGAGGAGGCTCTGTGTTCTTTTTCCATCACCCACCGTGTGATCGGGAAAAGGGAGAGGCGGACGATTTCGTCTAGAGAGAGGAAGAATGGTGAATGTCTGACACGTGTTCATAAGCAACGGGTCTTCTGACTCTTAATTAAGCAGCGTGGCTTCTTTAATTACACAATTTTCCTTTTTTTTAAATCTAAAAACACTAAAAACCCAGGCTAAGCACCCGCGTTGATGATGCTCTAAGAGAGAACAATTGTAAAAAGACGGCATATCGTAACCTATGAGCATGATTAACGATGAGGTTTTACCCAATTTTGTACAGATAAAAGATAATAAAAGAAGAAAAGTAGGAGAGAGAGAGTGAAAATATCTTAACTTACACATTATTTAGAAACCCATCCGATATTTTGTTCAGATGTCACTTTTGTGGTGGCTAATTATTTAAGTGATTAAGTTTGATTTAAAAAAAATAGTATTTTGTTGTTTTAAGAATTTTTGTGGGGTTTTGCTGCTCTAATATAGTGCATACTCTGCACTGATTAGTGTAATTGGCCACTAAACAAAAATAGATAAATTGAAATTTTGTAAAGATGATGTAACCAACAACAATTTTTATTTGTTTATGTTTGCAACTACGTCTGGACAAAAAGAAACGGAGTCCAAGAACTAATCTGAAACCAAAATTGAAATATCTGAAAAGGGAACTGGACCGAAAGTTTTAATTATCGGAATGGTTCCAATACATCTATTTTCGAAATAATCAAATCAAATCAAAATCAAATCGAAAACCAAACGAATATACAAATATATAAAAATAATAATTATATACATATACCATAACTAAATATCTTTATAATATGAAAATCTATTAAAAGTTTTCAAAAATTTGAAAATAATTAAATTATTATAAATTATCCGAACTATCTAAATAGCAAAAAATATCCAAAATAGTTTTATCCGAATTATCCAAAATAATCTGAAATATTCAAATCATTTAATGATTTGATATTTGTCATTAATGACGGATATTTACCCAAACTACTTGAACAGGAACCAAAACTAAATGAGAACCAATTTTTTTCTGGGTATTATTTGGTTCTTAATTTTATTACCCAAAACAAATCGAACCTGGAAATATCTGAACTAAACGAAACCCAAAATAGACCAAGTAGTAAAGAACCTCTAAAAGAATATGATACATAAACAAACCAAAACATGATAAATAAATTAATGAGTAAGTTAATATTATTTAAAATAAGAAAATAATCTAAAACAATTGAGAGCATGATACATTTAGCAAAATTATTTTTCAAGTAATAATATAGATAGATAGATTTTATAGTGCAGCATAATTTATCTTGCTTAAAAAATTGACGGCTTAAAAGTATTTTGCTCGAATACCCTTTTGGAAAGAGGAAAAGGTCATTTTGTTTTATATGGAAGTAATTATCCTTCTACAAAAGTAAACGAGATTCGATCAGGCATTACAAGTTACAAACAAAATATCTCCCACTATAAATAATGGATGTAACCCATCCAAATAAATATACAATTCAAAGTAATATAAAGCACATCAAGCATGGAGTACTACACATTTTCTCAAGGGTTTACCGAAAACGACCAAGAACGTGCGCCGGCAAAGCATCACGTGAAGAAGACGTGGGTGAAAGAACGTTATGAGAGTGATGAAGAAGATGGTTCGAGAGAGGAAGAGGTGAACCAAATGATCATAAAAGAAGAAGAGGATGAAGAAACTAAAGGTATGGTGATGTCATCTAGTACGATGCTAACAAGTAAGGTGAAGTATCTTAACTATGGAGCTCTCAAACATGATACGCCACCGGCAGCGTCTAGTGGTGGAGGAAGAGTCATGCCTCCTCCGTCGAACAGGTACCACCGTGGTCATCCCAAGTACTACAGATGCAGGGGTTGAAGTCAAAAATCTCTGGAGATTATTCTATTTGCGAATTATTATATGAATAATAAATGACTTTGGTAAGTATATATAACTTCCAAGAGTTTGAACAAAAAAAAAACTTCCATGCATGCAACATGTTTCACCATGTGCTTGTAATTAGTTGTAATTTCTGTTGCGAAATATTGATATCTAAGAGAAAAAAATAATATGAATATCATCGAGTACTTATTTTAGTAATTTGGTCACTTGGTCCGATTTTAGAAAACAATGTATGTTGGTTCTTTGTCGGTAACCGCGGAATAGAGGACATGACAAAAGTCGCGAATATGAGTGGCCCTAGGTTCCACAATATACCTTTTCTTTCTCTTTGACAAAAAAAATGCATTATATTCAAATAACATAGTACATAACAAAATTTTAAAATGTTAAATACACAATCGAGAATATTTGTATTTAAAAAAACATATCAGAAAGAATAGAAACAGTTTTGAAACATTTTCACCACCCACAAAAAACTCCTTTTTTTTGAACAACTGCTTATATTAAAAACTAAAAGTCCAAAAGACTAAATAGATTACAACACGTAAAATGAAAAACGAGAATAACAAAAACATGACAAAAGATAGAGATGGCTAAGGAGAGAAAAGACCCATAGAAAAACTTCACTTATAATCCTTGAACCTGCATTCGAAAGAACGCGCTGAAATCGATATCGACGTTGAATAATCCAGTCGATACCCACAAAAAAAACTCCTTAGAATTCGAACCCCACATATCAAAATTAGGCTATTGTTCATTCCTCACATTCGGTTGAGATTAATGGCGTAGCAGTGGTAGATATACTGGAGTTGGTTAAGATAGATTCACAGCCTCTATGGTGAGTTTACATTGCAGGACATCTCATCGGTGATGTTAATAAATTTCAGACTGGTGATTAAACTTTGATGGCTGTTGAGACTTTTAGCTTTAATACTAAAGTATTTAAAGTCAGTTTTTTTTTTCAATCAGACTTTAAACTCTTGAAATCCTATAAGCCCTGCCTAAATTTTTCACAGCCAACATAACTGATTTGCTCTTTATGTTGTTTTTTTTTCTTTTCTTGCCAATGAACGGTTATTTCATTATTTAAGCTTTTGATGTGGTCTACGTAATTAGATCGGAATAAAATAACCAATGCAACAAAACTCTCTATAACAAAATCTCGCAGTTGATCTTGGTTAAAGAGTCTGAAATTCCATTTTGCGCTCTTAGGATATGAGATACTTTGAAGTCCGGAAAAAAAATATGCAGCTTCTTTATCGTCTCAAATTATGTTGCAAAACTTGGTCATGCGTGAGGCTCCTTTATTATTGGGATCAGATTCTTGCAGTCCGTTCCAAAAGTCTAACATGATGAATGTTGTAGCATACTCTCCATTTCCCATCCAATGCTTCCACTTCTGAATGTAAAGCAGTTTATCGCCGTCTTAAAATCTGCATCCCTATAAGTTGAATCTTTCCGAAGCTATCCATTCAAACCCAACCACAACCACTGACATGTGTCGTGGAAGTCAGTGAACCATCCACCATGCAGATATTATTCAAATTTATAATTTGGGGTTCCTCGATACTATATTTTTGGAGTTCCGTAACCACTGAACTGTGCTGTTTTTTTTTCTTAAAGCCACAATTTGGTATTTTTAAATATTTTTAAAGCCACATCAAATATTTTAACGGTAAAAGTTTTAACATTCAAATTAAATTTAAAAACTTTGACAGGAGAAGTCTTGAAACTCTTAAACAATCAGACTATAAAAGGGTTCATGTTACAGTTGATCAGATCTTGTCTTCTATAGAGAAACCAAATAAGATTGATTTACAATTTATCAGTCCAAAACATGTCTGAATCCATATCGATCAATACCCCCCCCCCCCCCCCCCCACACACACACACAACCCACAGTTGCGATCTAGAGTCCTTTTCCTCAATACTTCTAGCACATAGAAAATAACCCTCTTAATGTCCAGGAATGGAGTCCCGATACAGCGTCTAACAAGACCTAACTTATCAGCTATTTCTTATGGATAGACTTTAAAATGGTGTCGAGACATTTATTTCTGCATAAGGTACTTACTTTCTCTTTCTTTGGAGACACCATAGAGAGAACTGTAAAAATTCCCTTGAACGGCTGAACATTGAGAGATGCACTCGTCTAGATTTTTGATTGCTAGTTGTAGTGTATCTCGAGAAACATCTACCAGGATTTATTTCTATCTGAGGCACATATATTGTTATTCATGTCAGCTATTCATGGCTACCGCCCATAAAGTTTTGTCAGCAATAGATCCATGTGGAGAAGGAATGCAATAAAACTAAAAGTAACAGTGAAGAGGGTGTTAAAGATAAGAATGGTTGGCAGGAACAAATAGGCAATGCAAAAAAATGGAAGTTACATTGTTGCGGATCAAAATTTGGAAAATATGAATGTAATAGTACCAGAAACCTCTCTGAAAACTAATGTTAACTTACTATAAGTGGAGGATACAAACTGTAATCCTATTATGGAAAAACCTAATGTAAAGCAAGTGAAAAGGTATAAACAAGAGGTTATGACATGACAATCACAATATTATCTCATCTAGGTGCGATGAAAGTAGAGCTCAATCCGATAAAATCACATCTGATAAAGATAATGGACAAGAAACTAGAAACTACAAGCTAACCATCCAATATCACTTTCTTAATGATGATGTAAAGGACAGAGATGTTGACGATCAAAGTTTGGATGAAGCTGAATCAAATTTAAAAATCGCAGCTAGTTCTAATAACAAAACCATCCTCACAACCTAAGTAAAAAATCCTGGAAAATACGAGAGAAAAGAACAAATTGACACAGTCATCCAACTGAAAATAATGAAACAAAGAGTGCCAAACAGAATGAACAAAGATAAGTCTCCGCAAGAGGCCCTAAATAGTAATATCACTTTTTGTGTCGAACACATGTGTCTTCAATTAAATCGCAAAACATACATCACTTTGTACTTAGATTAGTTCAGCTAAACGTATTGTGGATGTTTGATTGAAACTCGTGTTCAAGAAAGCAATTGTGAGACTGTTCTTCAAGCTTCTCTTGAAGGTTAGAATTTCTCAATAATAATGAATAGCATTTTCTTCGTAAATCTAGATATTCTTGTCAGATAATGTCATTGTTTCTCCAACATACAAAAAAATCCCAAATCATCACCATATATGTCATCTCATCTACTAGAGAATAGTTTTATGCTCATGTACTTATGTTTTCAAATTTTCTGGCGGAACGTGGGAGTATAAGGTCTGATTTAGTTCGTAACCACACTCAATGTGCATCACTTTGTGCTCCTTGGATGAACATGGGAGAATGAAACACTATCATATTTAAAACAATCACATGGTGTTGCTCTTACTGGAAAACAGAGAGGAATGTGTGCTCTCCAGTCAATAGTAATGACTTTATAACCTTACAAATCTTGCTGCCTGGTACCAAATTTTCATGGACGATGAAACAGTCCGAGAATCTCAGTTCAGAAAACTTGATCGGGTTTTTGAGAATGATGTTCGGCTACTTACTTTTCTCAACCAAATGCTAGTTTTGGGTCATCAGAGGTCTCAAACCATGCTCGATGCATGGTCCATCTTGAATCTCCTCATCTGGAATATAAGCACCCCCTCAAGTTCTCAGCAGGGGCGAAGCTAGACTTATATTTCAGTGGGTGCAAAATAACAAATAAAGGTTTTTGAGGGGACGACTTGTACCCAGGTTCTAAGAGAATTATGGGTGCATCATAGCCAAATGAACCATTTATATCTTACTTTTCTTGTGTAAAATTTTAAATGTTAAGAAAACACTGGGTGCACATGCACCCTTATTGATGAACGTGGCTTCGCCCCTGGTTCTCAGCCTCCTTGTTATTCATCCAAAGTTTGCTGAAACCAATACCGATTTCTGCTATTTGATTGGAAAATCATTACCATAACACTTATATTCTTTATTATCCAGTTAACAATTATTAGAAAACATTTAAAATAATATTTAAAGATAAAAATGCTCTTTATAATGATTTCATATATAACTTTTGTTAGAAAATTTGTATTTAGAATATGTAAAATTTTAAAATAATTTAATATAGTTATTTTATTTTATTTAATAATATCAAAAACTATTTTGAATAAAAAATTAAATTTCTATTCTAAAAATAAAATACTCTATAAAATTAACATATTAAAAATAAAGAATAATACTTCACACTGAAAATATTATTAAAGATTATTTATTAGTGTAAATAAAAATATAAATTATATAAATATATATTATTTATTAATAAACAATTATATTCATAATAGAGCTGATGACAAGGAAATAGCAGTATGCTCTTATAAATGTATTTAATAAAGTGACCTGATACAGAAATAATATGATTAATAGATAAATTAGTATATGGTAATTTATTTATTTCTAAATAATATAGATATATTTTATTTATATAATATAGATATATCTTTGGGTCTAATTTTATAGTAGTCTTATAACGAATATATTTATTTATATTTTATATATTTAATGAGAATAACGAATTATATTTAATTATATTTTAAATATGATATATTATTTATATATAGTTTTAAAAATTTTTTTTTTTAAATTATAAATTTTTTTTGGAAGGAAATATTATTTTTTGATATTATGATATAAAAATTAATTATATTAATTTTTTAAAAAATATATTCTAAGTGAAAATGCTTTACCAAAATTTCATATGAAAGCATTGAAAAAAAACATTTGGAGAGCATTTTCATCATCTAAATGTTTATTTCTAATGATTTTCTAATAACTGTTGATTGTATAATAATGAGCATAATGTTTTTGTTTCATATACTAATTTTAGGGTCTAATTTTATATAGTAGTCTTATATATGAATCATTTACTGTTTTACCGATCAGTTTATTAAATACATCTGCGTAATTCATCTATGGCATCTCTTTCACTTGAGGCGCATATTATATCATTTTCATCAAAGACTTAAATTCCCGAAGCTGGTATTATAAGATTTATTATTATTATATTTTATAAAATTTAAATTTCAAAAAATAACCGATTTATATTTATACTTGATTGTTTAAAACATATAATTAAATGGAGTATTAATTAAACATAAAAACTGTTTTGAAGTTTATAATAGAAATGAATTAAAATATTCACTCAACATATCTTAATTTTGATAAATATTTTACACATTTGATGAATAATTTGAAGTTTCATAAAAGATAATATACAGTAACTTGACTAATCATAATTAAATAATATAATATTAGCTGTTTATTACATTATGTTTTTCAAGTCAAAGTATACTAATCTACTTTAATATATAAAATTAAAACATTCATTTTATTACTACAACATTCATTATTTTATTGAAATACAATTATTTTAGTAATTTTAATTAGTCAAGATTTTGTTTTACAAAACATAAATACTTTTTTAATTTTTTACTTCATCCCATATACGAAATGAAAATACTCAAATGAATGCATAATTGTAAGAAATTAGATAGTAATCGCCAAATAGTTTTTTTTAAAAAAAAATATACATGTTCTTATGTATACATATTATATTATTTTATCGAAAATACATATTATATAATCCATATAATAATTCCAAAATGACCAAAGCAAAACAATTCTGCTATATTTCGGAAAATAGATCCAAATGCTCACGAAACTAAACTCATTGACTATGAAACTCTATATTATTTATTGTCCAATTCTAGTTAATTGAAATTTTTTAAAATATTGACATTATTTATTTAAAATATATTATTTTAATTCCTCTAAAATCTTCTGAGGGGGTGTATTGAAACTATGATTTTAAGAGGTTTTGGGATTGTTTTAATATCTCCTGTTATTGAACTAAGGATTTTAGAAATTCTTTTCAAATCCCCTGTTAGTGAACATGACATTTATGTAAAATCATTAGAAACACTTGCAAATCTCCAGTTTTTTAGTTAACAATTTACAAAACTTATATCAAATCCAGTGTTATTGAAAGATAAACATTATTTTGAAATAAAAAGCTGGGAATGTGATTTTGGGATACTTTGCTTTTTTTTTTGGGATACTTTGCATTCATTCATGTTAAAATGTATCGCTATAAAGCTCCTACGTATACATGTGTTATTTGAAGTGATTTTAAAATAAAAATAAAACATCTATCTAACACGATGAAAAAATATATACAAAAGAGAACTGATGAAAAACAGAGAACGCAACTTAGCGGAGAATAAGGTTTAGCTCCAAAACAAATAAAAAATCAAGTTTTGATTTAATAACCGAACACAAAGAAAGTTTTCAACTTTTGGCTACCTCTCTTCCTAGATTTGTCTTTAGTTTTGCTTCTCCAATCATTTCTTTTTGCAGGAAAAACATGAGAAAGCTAATAAATATGCACTCAAATTAGTTGTTTAGGATTTTCAGCTTTTACAAGTAACTAAAATCTTGCAATATAAAGCCATGTTATATTTTATGAGTAAAAGTTTGATTAAAGGATATGGGTAGCAAAAATAATTGCATTGATAGAAAGAGTTAAGCAAATCACCTAAATAACTCTGAAACTTTTTAAAAGTAGTTTACCAAATCACCTATTGATTTTATTTAAATTTTTTAAATTTAACTAAAATTACTCAAACAATTTCAAAACTCACCTAAATCCCATCAAAATTAAAACACTCCACAACTCCTTATATTTAAGATTTTATTTTTATATATTATGAATAAATTTAATATGAAGGAATTGTCTTTAAAGATGCATAACATTTAAGTTAAAAGTTGATGGCATATTCTATAATATACCAGTAGATGCAAGATACATTTTATATAACAATTCTGTTTTAATAGAATAAATGCCACAAAAGATATACATCCGACAAATAAAAAGAGACTAATATCATATTGTAACTTCATTTACATGCTAGAATGGATTGAAATAAACATTTCATTTTAAATAATAAAAATTACATGGAGAAAGATCCTAACAAATAAAAAAGGAGATTGTCTGTCAGTGATGTATAGAAATTGGAGTTAAATATATTATAAAGAAAACATTTATATGGTATGAGTTATTTCTACATAAATAATATACCTTCATCTATGTTTCCAGAAAAGAAAAAAAAATCTACTAATTAAAAATGACATAGTCAATTTTATAAAGAGAGATGTAAGTTCATATCATGACACATTCATCATGTACTAGATTTATGCTATTACATATAACACTATCATATATTAAGTTTCATTTCTATACTAGAAGGGGTTGAAACAAATATTGCTTTTTAAATAAAAAATACATGGAAAATAATCCTAACAAATGAAACATAGAGTATTTCATAGATATACTGAAATTAGAATAAAATGATTATAAGAATATTTACTTTCATATGTATTACTTCTACCTAGATACTATACTTTCAAATGTATCTATCCAAATAATAAAATAAATAACAAACTTGATTCTACCAATAAGCAGTGAAGTTATAAATAAAGATGTAAGTTCACCTATCATGACATATTCATTCATATACATTATAAAAAAAAAGAAAATCACATATATAGAAAAAATGGGTAAAATTTTGAGCACGGTATGGATAATGATGATGATACTAACATTATTGTTATTGAAGGTGAGGCAAAAATCGGAGGCTGAATGCAGTGTGATTTGTCGTCCTCATTGCAAAGCTTTTGCATCAGCAGGAGAGTGTTCTGACTGTTCATAAAATGTAATCAATCTCCACCATCTATAATGACAAAGATTCTAAAGAAACAAAACAACAAAAAAACAGATGACTTAGTTAATTAATCTGTAACAAATATGATAAATGTATTGATTGGACATTATCTTGTTCTGATTATGTATTCTCTTTTCAATAATAAAATGGAAATTTTATGTTTACTTTTTATCTGATGCTTCATATTAGTTAAATTTTTAACTAACGATATATAAACATAAGTACTGGTGGGAATTTATTTGCTTACATCAACAGTTTGTACTCGTTTCCTTCACTAGAAAGACAATTATGTTTTGAAGGGATGTTAAAACGGACCTACTTCCTGCGGAACTTAACAGGCTTGATGTAAAAACCTAAACCTGTAGCCGGTTATTAATCAGTTGAATTAAATGGGCCCATACCGGTTAGCCCGTTTAAATCTTTTCAGTTGATTTTTTTTCGACAAAAATATTTTCAGTTGATAGGCGTTAATTTTTGTTGTGTAAATAAACTGAAAGGAACATCGTTTTCTTTTGTCGGGTGTTCTTATAAGGTTCTCTTCTCAATATCTCGGTTGCCATTACTGATACACTTCTATATGGTTTCCTCGTCTTCTTCATTGCATCAAGAGCTTACCTTCTTCACCACTAATTTTTTTTATTAT